>NC_046657.1:45661654-45707688 GCF_010883055.1 Belonocnema kinseyi
ATAAGGTATATTCTCATTACGATGAGAATGATATTTTTACAGAAGAACAAAAAGGATGTTGTAAAAACTCACGAGGCTGTAAAGATCTAGTCGCTATAGACGCTATTGCCATGACTCAAGCTCCTAAGCATCAAAGGAACTTACCATGTGCCGCATACACTTTACGACGGGTATATTTCAAGGAGACTCCTTCAGTGCACTATGGTTCTGTTTAGCGTTTAATCCATTGAACAAAATACTAAACAGCATGTCTCATGGGTTTAGAATTCACGATAAGGAGGATGGTCATCAAGTGACCCATCTTCATTACACGGATGACCTGAAGCTGTACGCTAGTTCAGGCCAGAAACTGCAGGAAGTGATCGATGTCACAAAGCAGTTTTTCAATGATATCCACATGGAGCTTGGACAAGATAAATGTAGAACAGTGCTTATAATCAGAGGGGAATTAGGGAACGCAGAGTTAGAGAACAAGTTCGAAAATGACATCGAGGCAATGGCTGAAGGCGAATCATATAAATATCTGGGTATTCTTGAATCTAAGGGTATTCAACATACGATAGTTAAGAGAAGCCTAACGACTGCCTTTATTACGAGACTCAGATTAATTATGAAGAATTTTCTCAACTCGGCAAAAAAATTCAGGGCGATTAACACATATGCCATCCCTGTCCTCACGTACTCCTTCGGGCTCATAAAATGGTCTAACACCGACCTTGAAAAGTTAAACAGAATTGTTCGCGTAGAAATGAAGAAGCACAAAATGCACCACAGAAATTCAGCGATGGAAAAGGTAGTTCTACCACGATATTTAGGGGGTAGGGGGGTTGTAAATGTCAAAAAACTGTGTGAATCACAAGTTATACAGTTGCGAGACTATTTCATCAGCAAACGAAATGTTGCGCTTTACAGTACCATATGTAAGGCGGATCTTGAATACACGCCCTTAAATTTGTCCTCAGATGGGGCCTTGAATATCAGGGCAGAAACCATAGAGGAATTAGAAATACAATGGAGGCAGAAAGCCATCCATGGCGAGCACCCTAAAACGTTAGAGCAAAATGAAGTGGATAGTGAGGCATCTAATATTGGGCTAAGAAAGGGTGTTCTGTATCCAGAGACGGAAGGATTCGTCATTGCAATACAGGACAAGGTTGTTGCATCAGGAATTATCGCAAACACGTATTACATCAAGACGTTGTTGACCGGTGCCGATTATGTGGAAATACCAACGATTCCATCAAGCACATTATTGATGGCTGTCGCGTAATGGCTCAGAGAGATTATACGCACAGACATAAAGATGTAGCGGGCATTATACATGAACAACTTGCCCTAAACCCAGGACTTTTAAAAGAATGGATTTCCTTCTATAGATACATTCCAATGCTAGTTTTAGAAAGCGAAGATTACATCTCATAATGGGATGTTACTATCTAAATGGATCATTACATCCGGGTCAATCGACATGACATCGTGAAGCAAGAAAAAAAAGGTGGAAGAGTACATTATCGACATTGCTTATCCGCTTAACCGAAATTTGCAGTCAAACTACACAACCAAGATTCACAAATATAGCGAGTTAAGGCATGAAGTAAAGACCATATGGAGGAATGTGAATCATCCATCTATTCATCCCATTGTGATTTCGGCTACAGGCAATGTGCACGCAAGATGCACTGAACATCTTGAACATTTAGGAGTCAGTAGGCTCTTGGCAGCAGCTCAGAAGGCGATTTTATTAAGCATCTGTCGCATTGTAAGAAACTTTCTTGATCATCAGGAAGCGAGCGACTAAAAACCCGTGGAGTGGCAGATGGTAGCTCTAAGAAAGCATCCAGAGGTAACTGGTGTCACCACCAACGTTCGTGGCCGTTCGTAATTGTATACCTACAGCATCGTCGCAGGAGGTTTCAACCATCGTATTAAATTATTTGAATTAACTTATAACATTCTAATCTCATCAATCAATTGACTTGGTCCGTGGCTATGATGTATGACCGGGTTTACCCGAGTAAAAGTTTAATAAAAAGACGTAATAATATCTGGGATGCAATTCTCTGCACATCCAGCAACCCAGTTGCAGGTACTGTGCGATCACAAGATTACATGCACGCTATGTTTGCGATCTGCTGACTGTGTGCATGTATTGTGTGTCAACAATGCCTGATACTGACATGCTGCAGCACAATTGTTATCTGAAAAATTTCGTTGGGGAAAAGAGTCAAGAGCAGCGAATTAAATATTTACTCAATTCATATGCCAACCTCGGAAATTCCTTGTTTAAATATTAATTTTATTGGTTTAATTTGGTATAAAACCTTGTTCCATATCATTCGGTCGTATTAAAAACGGGTGGACCACCACCCACATCAAGAAAGCTGTCAAATCATACTTCATAATATCATATTATCATCATATCATATATCATATCATATTAAATATCATCATCATACGGGAGAGGAAACCATGGAACAAGAAGATGAGGATTCCCAACACATGCGCAGTGGATGAGATTCCCGCTCGTCCTGCTCGCATAAGAGTGCTGTGCTATTAAAATAGCAATTTTTCCGGCAGCTGAAAAATCTCCAAATAGCGGTAATTTGAATGCTTGATTTCATTTCAATGGAAGATTTAATGTTTTTTAAATGATAAGCAAATATATGCACCTGAAAATAAGTATGGAAAAATAGCAGCGATGAACTAAATACATTTTCCAATGTTTTAAAAAAAAAAACAAGCACATTCCAAATCAGCTGATTCATCTCCAAGTTCTGTGTTACGCTTGCGTAAATGCGTGCCGTAAGGCATATACAAGCTATTATCTGCAAAGGCATTATATTATTATCTTGAAAAATATCAAAAAAACTTACCTCCTGTGCACAAAAATATTATTTTGTTGAATAAGCGATACAAAAGAGGAAACACCCAAACTGATGAACACAGAACTTTTATGGATAATTTGATAATCTGATTTAGCATGTGGTTGTTTCGTTTCATCAAAATATTAAAAATGGCTTTTAATTCAGCCCAGTTATTCTTGTATTATTAGCTTCAGCCGCATAAATTTGCCTATCATTTGAAAAACATTAAATTATATATTAAAATAAAATCGAACATTAAATTAGCGCCATTTCGAGAATTTTTCTGCTGACGGAAAAATCTCTATTTTGACAACTGATAACTTGCGCATGTCCGCAAATTGCGTATCTTCAATCGTGTGAAAGGGCCCTCATACGGCCTCGGAGAATCTGCGCGTTGTCAGGATCCAGCGCACCCCCTTTGAACAGCAGTTAATAGATTACGACCAGTGCCGAGCCATGAAGCTTGGAGATCAAAGGCGCGCCACCACGCTGCGGGGAAACTGTCAACTATTTCACTTCCTCGCAGTTCCTCTCAATCTACCGATCTTTGTTGCAATCTCTTGACATTAGGGGCGCACCGACTCTCTCTTGGGATGATGAATAGAGACTCCACTCTGCACGTAATTCGCTGATCTTAGCTCGAAGGAAAAACTTAGCCTCGAAGACTTTCAAAAACTAAAAATACAAGCCATCGGATCGAGAAAAGGATTACTTCATTAAAATGAGAGGAACAAGACGAGGGGCCTGACAGTTTCCAGGTAGGCACTTTTCATTTCTCGATGTTGTCTTTTAAAGGTAGTAATTCTCGCGTTTCAACGTCGTATGCCGATGTTCTAGACACACGTCGTTGAAATTTGTTCATTTGCTGGCCTCGGCCAAGGTCAAGTCACATTCTGAAATAATTATTAATTTGAGTCAGTGAATCGCGTGTCCGATGCTATTTCACCGCATTGAATAATCAAATGGTCCACAGTGACCCACACGTTGTTAAAATCGGATATTATTACTGCAACAATGTTCAAAATTGAACTATGCTGCCGAGGGCTCACTTTGACCACGAGTTTTACGTTTCTTTTTAATTGAGACGAGCCAAAAATGTATCTTTTGTCTCAAGTCGTTCAGATAAAAGCAGAAGTGAAAACGAATTGTCTTATTGTGTCTGACCTAACCCTTTTTTTGTGCTTCACTCCTTACCTTCACCACTATCGGAGCGGTCGGGCCAGCGATAGGAAATCTCTGTGTGAATGCAAATAACTGGGCAAAAGTGCAGAAGTTTTTCAGGCCTAGTTTTTTGCAGGCCTAGTTTTCCGGCCCAACGTTTTTACGGTTGCCACAGCTGCACAGTATACAAGAGCTTGCACCTCTAACGCAGTTTGTGCTACATTCAAATACGTAGGTGAAACCTTTCTGTCGAGATATGCTATTACTGCACGCAGATAATTTTTAATGTTCCACTATAAAACTAGTTTTGATTAAGCGGCGGGGACCAACTGGAGTGTCAGTGACTTCTTTTTGGGTCAATCTGGTAACCTTGCCGCTTACCATGTTTATTTCTGCCCGTCTCAAGTTGCTACTTTGATTCCAGCAAGAACGTCATGACTCTCCAAGATTGCAAAGACATCACCATCAGATATTGATAAAAAAATTTGTTCTTGGGTTGGCATTGGGCCTATGATCATTACAGTTGGTTTATCGGTAGGAAAAGTGTACCTTCGCAGTTCAAATATCCGCTGAGAATTCCGAAGAGGAAGCTCGGCATACGAAGTTCTACATTTTTTACGGGGATCTGACCCGGCAGGAGGAAAAGACTTGTCAGGTGAATGATTTCTTTCAGAAAAATAATGTGATAAAGAATCAGAAGATTGGTCAAAAGGAACATCAGGAAAGAGGTCGCCATTTGCTAAAGAAGCAAACTGCGAAGTTAACGCTGCAAAAAGAAAGAAGTGATTAAAATTATTTCAGGTACCTTGTTATTTCATGAAACTATTTTGGCAATATACCTTAAAATAATATTTGCGATGAAAAATACTAACCTAAACTGTTATTGTTCAAATATTGGAAATTTTGTTTGAAGTCGAATTAATAATTATCATCAATAGATAAAATGTCATATTACGATAAAATGCGAATAGTTTTTAAAAAATTCTTGTTTTCAGAAATATAAAAAAATTTTTAATTATATACACATATATATTCACTAATGGAATTAAAGATGATTGAGAAGTTGAAGACCGCAGTATACAAGGCTGTCATTTTATCCAAGTAGAGGAAACACCGATTAATATATTAATTCTTATTATTCATTATAAAAATCTATTCTACAGGCGTTATCTTACAGAGCTTATCTTTCTGGTATTTTTTAATTTTTATAAGGCAGCCTCAAGGGAAAAAAATTATTCACTTCAGTCTTTCAAACTGATATCAGAATTTATACAAACATCTTCAAGGTTAGTGCGAGCGTCACGGGAAATCACTGCTAACTTTTGAAGATGATAAGACGTTTGAAACTACGTCAAGTTAAATTTAGGAACATTTTAAGTCTTCTTTAAAACTTCATGATTTTATATTATAGCTTATTTTATTCAAATTTTTATGGAAAACCACTAGCACAAAAAACATGTATTATATTTTTAATAAAGAGTTTTAAAAAATCAATTGGGATTGAATGTTGATATTTTCGCATGAACTGTTACTTGCGGGAAGATTAAAACTATTTTTGAATTTACATATATATATATATATATATATATATATAACACAATCTCGGCCGTTTTTGGCAATTTGTCTCGAGAAATATCTCAGTTGAGTCTTGGAGCATCCTCATTCTCATCGCGTGAATATCCTCCTTTAAAAAGATTTTTCTTTCAGAAAAATATTTTATAATATTTGATTTATCTGTCAAAGATGTTGATAAAAGGTTAAAGTCTTAAAAATTATTACACAATATATATTTGAAAAAATTAATGATGTAAAGAATTGGGATTCACATTCTTCACTAAAAAACACCCAGTGATTGAGCGTCGGGGACCTACTGGACTGTCACTGACTTCTGCTTGGGTCATTGCGGTTACCTCGCCGCTTGCCATGTTTATTTTTGCCCGTTTTCTATTCCGATTACTCCATATATAGATTCCAGCAAAAATTTGATGACTCTCCAATATTGCAAAGACATCACCATCGAATGTTGATAACACAATTTGTTCTTGAGTTGGCATTCGACCTTTCATCGTTACAATTGGCTTATCTTCAGGAAAAGTGTATTTTCGAAATTCGAAAACACGCCTCGTATTCGTAAGAGGCATGAGCCGAATAAATGTTAGTTCTGCAAGTCCACATCCACTTCCATCAGCAGAAGGAAGCATTAGAGGAGGAGCAATGGACTTGGAAGGATGTAACCTAGACCTGGCACGAAGAGCAGGCTTAACAAGAGGCAACCTGGTTCTGGTACAATGACGAGGCTCGCCAGCAGGTGACCTGGTCCTAGCACGAAGAGCAGGATGCTCGTCAGCAGGAGACCTCGACATGGTACGACGAGAAGACTCGGCAGAAGAAACAGACCTCTCAGGTGAATGATTTCCTTCAGGAAAATAATATGATAAGGAAAGAGAATGTCGGCTACGAGGAATACCAGGAATAGGGTCACCATTCGGTAGACACTCGAATTGTGAACTGAAACCTGCAGCACGAAAGAGGGGATTACAATTTTTTTTAGTTTAGGAGAAAACTGTATTAGAAGGATTTTTACATGAAACTTAAAAACTGCGGTTGCTGCTCCACTAGCGTGGGGCATTCTTCGTTTGACAATGGGTTTGTTGAATGAAACGGTTTTTTATAAACATTTCTTGATATACCAATTTTTGATAATTAAAAATATTAGTAACAGTTTAGTTACAATTTTAACAAAGAAGTAATTTTTCTACCTTTGCGCATAGTTAATTCTTAAAATTAAAAAAATGTATTTAATGAAATGAAAAAAAAAATTTTAGTACTTTTTCGTATTAAGAAATTCCTATCATACTGCTTTAACCCGCTTTTTAGATTTTTGTATTTTGACCGTAAGTTTATATTCTATGGCCTAAAAGCCCCCTTCGTACTGACTTTCACAGAAATTTAACAATTTAATAAAAAGGCCAAAGTAAGAATAAAATTTGGGAATTTTCCAATTCTGTAATTTCGACCCCTAATTTGTATACTAAGCTCCGAAAAGCCTCGGAACGATTTATAGAAGGATTCAAATCCTAAATATTTATTAATTTCGCTAAAATTTGTATATATTTTTTTGACCTATGAAGAAAACTGAACATCGATGTGGTCCACAAGTCAGCCTATAAAATTGGAGATTTTTATAAAACCTTATTTTAACTGATCAACAGTTCTTAAACTGTAGGATCTTTTGTTTAAAACGTTTACTTTTACGAGAAAGACGTAACTTTCAGTGAGTTGAATGAAAAAAATTATTTTAATTTGAACGATTTCGAATAAAAAATAAATATATTGATATCAAAAATAAATGTTAAATATTGCATATATTTACCCAAAAAATTAGTGAAAATCACTAAGATGAAAGAGAGAATGCAAATTAAGGTCTCCATGCTCTGAAAATGATAGAAACTCACTTACGAAGAGTTTAAAAAAATGCCACAAATGAATATTTTTCCAAATCTTTAATTAATTATACAATTGTCGCTATCTCAATTGTCATCCTCAATTATTTGGATTGTATAACTCTTTTGATAACATTTTATCTTCTGATAAAAAAGCCTATATCATTTTAAATGAATGTATGTATGTTCTTTTTAGAACGATATTTTCATAATGAAACAACCCTAAGTTGATGAAATTAGATCTTAGAATTATTCGAAGTAAAATTAAAAACTATGATGATTTAATTGGACAATCATTCTCTCCAATCTCGGTTTGTTCTGGCATCGAGGTATTGAACTTGGTCTTCTAGGTAATTTCGTGATAAGAAAATTTAGGAATTGTACTGCTGTAGGTTTTTAATAAAGGGGTTACCCTATAAGTGAAACAAAATGCCCACGACCACAATTACTATCATTACTGCCATTGACGCAAGTAGTTTAGCTAGGCTGGTTCGGTGGTAATACTACGTAGTTGAAGCTGCCATCAACAGAAGACGCCACAGGTTAGTTATCAATGCTGGCAAATTAATTTGCGATAAGGTGTATCTCTGGAGAAGAACTTTCTAGAAGATTTAAACATGCGAACCTCTTGCTTTAGGGGTTTCCTATATCGTTTAGTTTTCTAGAAAATGAATCAATATTGGATTTAATCTTAAATGGATTTTCAGGAAAGATCAAACAGTATCATCAAACTTCGCCTAGAATGGCACATATTTGCAACTCAAGGTGTCGAGCCTTCCAGAGATTTTAACGTGACTTCTGCAGATTTTCTATACATCGAATCATAAGATTAATCATAAGAAACGTTTAATCTTATTACGCCTAATTTATTTAGATTCTAGAAAGATTACTTGAATTTTTAGAACCGCAGACTGCAATTTGGACATATGAAAATTCTTACACAATACTTGTTGTATTTCATAATTTGAGTGGATATGATGCTCACTTCATCATTCAAAATGTTGCCACACAATTTGGAGTTAAAGTGAAAGTTCTCGCTCTAAATAATGAAAAATACATTTCCTTAAAAAGAATATTTAGGATACGTAAATACAATTAAGGTTCATAGACTCGTTTCGTTTCATGGCATCATCATCAGAAAAGTTAGAAATTTATCTGACCGAATAAAAGATCATCAATTAAATGTTTTTTGGTATTAGAAGAAAAAAAATGAACTTCTTACTAGAAATTGTCAACAACAACTTGTCGTTGGAGTTGCACTTGCCTGGCTACCAATACTGCCGTCCAGGTGCTAAGCTAGCCGACGAATTGCTAGAAGTTGGACAAGGATAAGGAGAAGGACAAGGAGAAGGACAATGAAAAGGACACGTAAAAGGACAAGGAGAAGGACAAGCAGAAGGACAAGGTAAATGACAAGGAAAAGAATAAAGGAAATGACAAGGAAAAGGGCAAGGAAAAGGAAAAAGACGAGGAAAAGGACAAGGAAATGATGAGTATAGGATTTAGAAGTAGAGGAAGTTATGGTGGAGAAGGATAGTAAGAGATGCTAGAGGAGGGGAAGAAGAAAAAGAAGAGATAAGGCAAGATAGGGTATATAGAGAGCAGACTAAGTGGGGACAGAGAAAGTAAGTGAATAGAGGGATAGTATGGAGGAAGAAATAATTTCTCAATGTGTTATTTTCAGTATGATTTCTTATCTTTACAAATGCCTTAAAAAATTTAATGTAAGTCAGAATCATTTCGCCATTTTCCTTTCGGGGTAATCATAACTCGCACGGGTCAAGTGACCTGATACTACCATCTCTCTGACATAGGTCACTAATCAATGCCTGTAGCAATCATCTCAGGTGGAGACATTCAAAAAGCCATTCTAAGTTACAGTTCAAATGCAAGGATACTAATTGACTGATAGCCCCACAGGAAGTTAAATTATTGAAGCATTCGGACCAAACGAATGTTTTTTGACTGTAATTTCTTGCCGAACAAATTATTCACTGGATCTTTCTCTTGAATCTCTAGAAGCTCGTTGGCAATGTTTCCATGTATGCGTACCTTAACTCTTTTATAGCCGACATTCACCATAAGAGCCCTCAGTGGACGCAAATATCCATGTATAAATACTCCAAGGATGTACTCGTAACTTTCATCTACTAGGACTTTATAATCGCCTGATAACCTCCCAGATAAAACTATAGAGATTTCCCACAAATTAACATTTTCAACTTTGATGGGATCAGGATAAATTACAGTCTTTTTAAATGGCCAAGTTGATTCTGAAAAAAGCAGAAAGTAGAAAATTAATTATTGTATTAATTAGAAAATTAACTAGCAGCAACTGCACGCTCGCGTTCAAGCTCATGGATTCTTATTTGCTAGTATTAAAAACATGAAGAATGAAAAATTACGTAATTACAAATGTGTAAATATTAAAAACTTAATTTTTCTTTTAAAGGACTTAAATAATTTAATAAATTATCATATCTAACCGATATGCATATAAAAAATATTATCTGCTTTGTTTAATTTTCTATAAAGAAAAACATGAATGTCACAACTAGGTGCGAAAAATAGGTGATCTATTAAAAATAACCATTTTTTTAAAGGTGATAGCGGTGTCCAGCATACAGATAAAAAACATATTATTCTAAACTGTAGACAAGTATTTTAAATTTATGAGGTTGTTACAAGTAACGGAATTCTAGAAATTGAGGGAAAGTCACGGAAATTAAAACTGGTTAGGAAAAGTTCTGAAAATATCAGGGAAACTCTACAGGAGTTTAAAATTCAACAATTTTGTTAAGAAACTTTTTTTTTAGGTTAAAAATTGATATATTTTGGTTCATAATGCCACTATTTGGTTGAAAAATCATATTTTCTCGGTAAAAATTAAAAACTATTTTGTGAAAAAGTAATTTTTTGGTTGATGATTCATCATTTTTGTCGAAAAAACTTTTTTTGTGTGTAAAATTTAAATATTTTTTTCAGAATTTGTTGTGGTTGAAAATTTATCTTCTTCATATCAAAGTTCAACTATTTGGTTGAAGCTTCCTGTGCTTCCTCAAAAATTGAACTTTTGTGAAATGTTATTTTTTCATCGTTGGTTTAAATATCATGTTTTTTTAAAAATTAACTTGTTTGCAAAAAATTAATCCTTTTGGTTGAAAATTCATCTCTTTGCTTAAAAATTTATGCATTTTGTTCAAAGTTTTTTTTCTGGTAGAAAATTTATCTGTGGCCCAAAAATTATATAATTTAGTTAAAAATGTAATATTTCTATTTTTTAATGAAAATATAATTTATGGGGTTGAAAATTTCACTATATTGTTGAAGAATCGTGTATTTTTGGTTCAAAATTGTTATCTCACTTTTAACCTATTCTATTTTTAGTTTAAAATAACCCTTTTTCTGTTTAAAATGAATGTATTTGATTGGATATTGGCCTTTTTCATAAAAATTAATTTTCTGGATTAAAATGCAACTATTTTGTTTTTTATTTTTTAAAATAAAAATGTTAGTATTCTATTTTTGCATAAAAATTCATCTTGCCAAATTTTTCAAGTTTTTACTGATACTATAATCAGTAATTTGAAAGTTACGATTTCCGCTTTGTATATTTTAAAACGCGCCCGTTTTCACTCTCGTAGTGCAATATACTATTTTTACTAAAAATTTAACTGCTCTATTTTTTGATAGAAATGCATTTCTTGATCAAAATTTTAACTATTTGATTGCAAGTTTGTGCTTTTATGGTTGAAAATTTATTTTTTATCATTTGAACTATTTTTTTTGTTTCCAGTACGGAAAAATCGGCAGATACGTGACGAGGAAGTGGACTTGGGAGCAGGAGGCTCATCAATCAAGAAATGCTTAGATCGAAATCGAGGAGCTGGGTGTCGAGTAGTGGTGCCAACAGGCCCACGAATTTCAACTGGGCAGGTATTGCATAAAATGAGGAGTGACGAAGAGGACACTTGTTTTCTTCATTGCAGTGGAAAAAGTCGCGGTCCGTTAGCACCACTAGGGTTGAGGGATTTGTTACACAGGTGGCAACAGTCGGCGAGCGCGATTAGCAGCGAGAGCATGAACAGTGAAGGGGAGAAAACGAAAAATGATAAGGGAAAAGAGAGTAGGTGGGAGAAGATGCGGAGAGGAGCAATGATATTAAAAAGGTTAAGACAAAAAAACGCCGGGAAAGATAGAGATGAAGGGAATATGTTTAATAAGTTAGAAGCCCTTAGAACTGGATTGAGAAAGGGGACTTGCGGAAGACTGAATGCTATTAAGAGGCATGGAGAGGAGGCAAAAGATGAGGTAAGAAAAGTGAGACAAAAGTAGGAAAGGTGGGATGAATAATGGAAAGGAGGAAAAGAAAAGATATGGAATAAATTGGAAAGCATAGAGAATAGGCAGAGAGAGAATCAGGTAGACAGGTAAAGGGAGATAAAACTGCTAGATAAGAGAGTGACCAAACTAGAAATAAAGTATGAGTTCAAGGTTCGAGAGGAAGGAAGATTAAAATATGTGAGAGACTGTGAGGTGGCTAAGGATTGGCAGAATGAAAGGTGGCGCTGAAGACTGACGGAGGTTGAAAGAAGAATTGAAGGGGAAGACAGAGCGAAGAGGAAACAGAATACAATGGTGAAGGGTTTTTAAAGTGGACAGTGAAAGGACACAGGAAGAAATTGAGAAGCTGATGAGAGACATCGGCGGGCAAGTCAGAGTGAAAAGAATAATAATACTATAAGGGCAGAAAGAGGACAAAAAATGTATATTTTTAGTGAACTTGGGGAATGAGGAAGATAAAAATAGAGCGATAAAGAAGAAAAACTTGTTGAAAGGAAAAAATAAAAACAAAACAAGGAGGATCTGAACTAGCGGGAAATAAGAAGGGATGGGCTAGTCGATCGAAAGGCATGGACTGAGACAAGTAAAGGTAATAGGGTGAAGATTAGCATAAAAAGGATGTAGGTAAACAGAGAGATATGGATTTGGGAACATGGCGTAGAAGAGCTGAGATTGGGTAGGAAATGGGTAATGCATAAAGGGGATTAAGGGGACAAAGGGGATGCAACGGGAAATATAATTGTCACGGCGGCCTTTTAAAACGACTAGAGAACTTAGTTTAAAGGAATAAAGAAGAAAAGTGCAAATAGAGCGACGTGAAAGTAGCGTTTTGGAACATTTCATGATTAGAAAAGAAGGACCAAAGATTTTGGAAAGAATTGCAGGAGTGGGATGAGATAATGGTGAGTAAGTCGTAGGTGAATGGCGAGAAGTGGAAAGGCATGAAAAGGATATTACCGAAAGAATATGAGTGGAAGATGGAAGCAGCGAGAAAGGAGTACGTGGGAGGGAGAGGAATGGGTTGTATGGTGCCAGGGGTAAGAAAGGAACTGGTGACAGGTAAATGAGGCGATTGCAAGGGAAATGAGGCACTGAAATATGGAGAAACAGAAGCGAGTACCGTTTATTAAGAAAGGAGAGGACAAAGAATGGTGGAATATAGAGGTATCACATTCATATCAGTGGGATATAAAATGTATGCGGCAGAGTTTAGGACAAGGTTAGAAAAACAGGTGAAAGAATCGGGACGTATGACACATAATCAAGCGGGTGTCAGAAAAAGAATGGGAACCACAGATAACGTCTACTTGCTCAACTATCTAGTCAATAGGAACCTAGGTCGGAAGAAAGGGAAGCTAGTCGCATTATTTGTAGACGAAGGTTTAATAGATATGATTAAACAAATATTTGTGGATACCAAGATAAGGATGAAGAAAGGAGATAAGAAAGGTGAGGAATTCTGGACAGGAAGGGAGTGTAGGCAAGGGTGTCCGTTGTCATGGATAAAGAGAGGAGGGGTAACTTGGCGCGTTCAAAATGGGAGGATGTGAGATATAAAATGATAAAGGAGACGAAGGGGGAGAAGGGAGTACAGAAGAGAGAAGGAAAGTTACGAAGTAGTGTTGCAGACTAGAGCTAAATTGAAAAATTGATGATGGTAAGGGGAAATGGAAGCCCAAGGCAAAGTCGCAGACGTTCAGAAATAAGAATAATAATAGGTACATTAAGCTAGCACCTCCACTTCTTTAAATCACTAAAAAATAAAAATTCAATTACACCAGAATTTTGTGCTTTTTTTAGGCTCTTAAAATCCGCAAAAAAATTTTCCCCAAACCAACCCTTAACTTCCAAAATCAACCTCCTTCAAAAAATTGAAAATTTTCAGTTATTTATTAACGGGATATTTTTGGGCTTTTTTTGGGCTCCTAGAAAATACCCACTTCGATTTTTGGGCTCCAACCCTTAACGTCAAAAATCAACCCACGTAGATGCTACTTTGTCAAAAAATCAATTTTTCTAGAATTTTTGAATGCTAATAGAGTCTCTGATTTTTGGGCTCCTCGAAAATACCCGATACGATTTTGGGCTTCAACCCTTAACATCAAAAATCAACCCCTCTCTACCGCGGAAATACAACTTTGTCTGCAAATAAATTTTTCTAGAATTTTTCAATTTATTTGCAGACAAAGTTGTATTTACGTGGTAGAGAGGGATTGATTTTTGACGTTAAGGGTTGAAGCCCAAAAATCGTATCGAGTATTTTCGAGGAGCCCAAAAATCAGAGACTCTATTTCCATCAAAAAATGTTGAAAAAATTTATTTGCAGACAAAGTTGTATTTACGTGGTAGAGAGGGGTTGATTTTTGGCGTTAAGGGTTAAATCCCAAAAATCGTAGCGTGTTTTTTCGAGGAGCCCAAAAATCCTAGACCCTATTTCCATTGAAAAATTCCACAAAAATTAATTTGCAGACAAAGATGTATTTACGTGGTAGAGAGGGGTTGATTTTTAATGTTAAGGGTTGAAGCTAAAAATCGTATCGGATATTTTCGAGGAGTTCAAAAATCAGAGACTCTATTGCCATTGAAAAATTCTAGAAAAATTGATTTCTTGACAAAGTAGTATCAACGTGGGTTGATTTTTGACGTTAAGGGTTGAAGCCCAAAAATCATAGCGTGTATTTTCGAGGAGTCCAAAAATCAGAGACTGTATTTCCATTGAAAAATTCTATAAAAATTTATTTGCAGACAAAGTTGTATTTACGTGGAAGAGAGGGGTTGAATTCTTACGTTAAGGGTTGAAGCCCAAAAATCGTAGCGTGTATTTTCGAGGAGCCCAAAAATCAGACACTTTATTCAAGCTCTAAAATTTAATAAAAGTTAATTTTTGACAATTTCATATCTGCGTGTTACAATGGGGTTAATTTTTTACTGTAAGGGTTGGAGCGCAAAAATCGAAGTAGGTATTTTTTGGGGGCCCAAAAAAAGCCCAAAAATATTCCGTTAATAAATAAATGAAAATTTTCAATTTTTTGAAGGGGGTTGATTTTGGAAGTTAAGGGTTGGTTTGGGGAAATTTTTTTTTCGGATCTTAAGAGCCCAAAAAAAGCCCAAAATTCTGGTATAATTGAATTTTTATTATTTAGTGATTTAAAGAAGTGGAGGTGCTGGGTTAATGTAAGCTGGCACCTCCACAAGAAAATTGATTTTTTGAAAAAAGTAAAGGAGCCCAAAAATTTTTATTGCAGCCCAAAAAAAGCCCAAAATAGCCAAAAATTCTGAGCTATGAAAAATTCAAAAATTCGATTGTGGAGGTGCTGGCTTAATGTACCTAATAATAATATAATACGATATGAAGCGAATAGTTGGTAAGATAGTATGAGGCTTGTTTGTATGAATATATGTAATGTATATGAAAATACGCTTGAACCCGTAAAAGGGAGACAAAATAAACAAATGAACAACAATAAAGAACCATTTCTTAACCAAATTTTTTTTTTGAACTCAACTGTTCTCTTTCTGTCTAGAGGTGCATTTTACCATCATTTTTACCATTTTTGTTTGTTAAGAATTTATCCTTTTTAGTTAAAAATTCATTTCTTTCATTAATAATTCAACTGTATTGTCGAAAGTTTGTTCTGCTTAATAAGGAATTAATTTTTTTAACTGAAGATGGAAACCTTTCATTCTTGCTTGAAAATTGACCTTTTTCAGTTAAAAATTATTTATTTGATAAAAAAAATATATTTTTGGTTCAAAAATCCTTTTTCCAAGGCAGAAAACTTATCTACGCGGTAGGAAATTTGTCTCTCGTTTAAAAATTTAAAATTTTGGATGAGATTTTTTTGTTTTTATTTGGGTGAGAAAGATTTATCTTCATTTGAACCACTTAGACTACTAAATAGATATTTTGCAATTAATAATACACTTTAAGCTATATATTGTTATATTTACCAACAAAAGTAGTTAAATCCACTGAGAAGAAACAGAGAATGCCAATTAAGGTCCTCATGCTCTTTAAATTAAGGAAGCTCACTTATTAAGAATTTTAATACGAGTGTAACAAATGAATAATTTTCCAAATGTTTCCTCATTCAACTGCTAGTCACTATCTGATTCGTTATTCTACACTATTTGTATTGCATCAATCTTCTGATAAAATTTTATCTTTCAATAAAAAACTAAACGTACATAGATGAAATTAAATTTATGGCCCAGTATTAGTTCACTAATTTACAAAAAAAGAACATTTGAAGTAATATCTGAAATAAATGTCAAGAAACTGTTGCTTAAATAGTTATTTAGTTTGATAAGACTTCTTATAATTTTGATAATCATTAAGGGCTTCTGGATCAATATCTTCTACCGAACTATTTCTCCCTGGTCTAATAATAATAAAAAGAACTAAAAAGTATTTTCAGAAGTTATTTTTTTTACTTTTTGTATATTCATTTTCAATTTGTTTTAATCATTAAATGTCATCATCTCCGTCAACGGCATTACGGTGGCAACGGTAACGAAGAAATTGTATTGTGAAATGATTCTAGTAGTCCTGCATCAGGGGAGTATGAATTTTGATTTCAAAATCGTAGGTATCCTGAAAAAAAGGAATTCGTTAATTTTAGAATATTAGGTTAGAGCGATTGTTCTTGTGATCGGAGCTCCTAGACATAACACCCGATCTTCCCGTATCTTTGGAGTTCGAGTGTTGAAACGATTCAGTATACAAGTTATTGAATTTTTATAAATATTATTTAAGAACAGGTGAGAAATAAAATAATACGGTACTGAGCGCGATCGCCTGTCCTGGGAGTTTTATGCCTTTCCAGATTAGAGCGTCCCTTTAGTGATAGTATAAAATTAGAAATTGTCGTCTGCTACGGAGTATCGAGTGTGTGTATAGGTTAAGTTTGGTTATGTCAAATGTCAGTTGACGTCACGCATGCAGTGATAATGCTTTTATAATTTATATAATTATATGAATAATGCTATTAAAACAAGAGGAGGAATATAAAAACAATAGAATGCAAGTATAGATAATGAGGATTTTGCGTCTAACACCTCTTTCTTTCTGTGCCCTATTAACTGAATCACAGCCCTTACAGAAACAACGCAATCAGTTGAAAAGTGAAGATAAAAAAGGTCCGCGGCTACGGGACCACTTTTAGGTATAGGAAATTTAGGTACAGGAAATTCTCATGATTTCAGTAAGGAATGGGACTTTTCTTCTCTAAATTTTACTTTTAGTGTTCAGTCCTAGCAATTAGTAAAATTCTCAAAATGGAAGTATACATTTTTCTACTCGAGGTGCCAAGAGCATTAAAAGGCAACACATTGTTTAAAATGAAAATTGAAAATCAGATGGCTAAAAAATCTGAAAAATATCTAACTTAAAATTCAAATCAGTAGGAAAATAAGTCAAAATTTTTTAATGGCAAATATTGCACAAGGATTTGCACGAAATTGAGTTTTATTTGTAGTCTCATCATTTGAAATAAGTTACAGTATTTCTTAGGGAATTGGACAGGAAATTCACGCGGTACGCAAAATTAAACTCACTAACCTCAAAATAAAATATGTAATCCAGAAGAAGGTAAAAAATCCAAACAAACGATACCAATAATGAATAACAATAGAAAATCAGTGAAATTACGTTTCAATAGAAAATGAGAACCAAAAATTGAGACATTGCGAAGAATTTTGTGCAATCCGATTCTGGCTCCTGTGAATCCGTGTCCTCTGATAAAAAAAGAGAAATTTAAAATAAAATAAATATAAAATGAGAGTTTTTGAAATGACAGCGTGAAACAGGATTTTTGAACGATAATGAAAACTATCACTTGCCCGTTACTTGGCTGCTTAACGTGGTTACACAAATATTTTGATGATATGACCTGAAAGTATTGAAAAAAGAGACTAGACCAAATGTCGAGACAAATCAGGCGCGAAAAGGAAACAACCGACATCTTGACTCGATTTTTCAGTTTTGTTAAGAATTAAACATTGAAAACAAGTGGTAACATCGCATAAACAATTAAATTATAGACTAAGGCAATTTAAGACTCAACCTAGCTAGTTTTTCACTCCTTATATATGATCATGATATTTTTCTTTAAAAAAAAAAACTTTAAAATTTTCACTGCACAATGATAAAAGAAAAACAATGGCCGACCTTACAACAAGAAACGAACGTATGATCAGAGGCGAAAAGGAAAACCGGCACCCACCTGATCTCCAAGTCCGTGCTCCGATTTAGGTGGAACAAGCTCCACTCAAAGTCCGTACCGTGAAAAGTTCCCAAAAGAGGTTAACGCTTCGCCTGGTGGTTCGGTTGGAAGATTCGTATGACAGACTCCATGAGACATATCCAGTTTGTATAGTAAGCAATCAGCTGACACGCGCTTGCAGCAATAATGACTAACGTTCTGAACAAAGATAATCCTAAAAGTCAAGTAAAATTCCTCTTAAAACTAGCTTATTTACAAAATATGAGATTCCCATGCAGCAAGAGGCAAGTGTATCAGCGTGAGTATTTTTTCCTCTTTTTTTTCTTTTACAGCAACAAAAAAAGAGAAAAAAAGACCACGTTACAAGCGATATTGAACGCTGGATATAAGGATGAATACATTTCCAGAGAATTCCTTGTAGAAAAATATTTTAAAATTCATGGTTTAAAGTAAGCAAAAAGTGGTTTTTCTTAAATTAAAGGTGTGAAGAATTGTGGTTTACATTCATTACTATATTAACAACATGAGATTGAGCGCCGGTTACCCAATATAGTTTCAGTGACTTCTTGTTGGGTCAATGCGGTAACCTTGCAAAGAAAAGTATAAGGTTTATCGACCAATAGAGTTAGATAAAATCTTTCAAGATTCTGGAACATAGGATTTGATACAAATATTGTGCTCAAGTCTTCGGACGAGAAAAGAGGTGTACCTGATTTGAATTTTTTTGGATGTCACTTTGGAATTGAACGAAGCTTGGACTGATGATACGAGAAGAAGAGAAATACTCTGTGGATAGGAATTCTTTATTACATGTAAAGATAACTGGTCGGACCGTAGACTAAAGATTAAAGCCTTCATAATTATATTGCATGGACTTTTTATTGTAATTACGTGATACATAAATAATTTTGATCTGACTTTGGATTGAAAAACTTACATCATATTGTTACATTTTTGGTTGAATTAATGGTATGGAGATTGACGCTTTACATGCATCACTATAAAACTCATTTTTATTAAGCGGCGGGGACCAACTGGAGTGTCAGTGACTTCTTTTTGGGTCAATCGGGTAACCTTGCCGCTTACCATGTTTATTTTTGCCCGCCGTAAGTTGCTACTTTGATTTATATAAATTCCAGCAAGAACGTCATGACTTTCTAATATTGCAAAGACATCACCATTAGATGTCGATAATACAATCTGTTGTTGGGTTGGCATTGCACCTATGATCGTTACAATTGGCTTATCGGCAGGAAAAGTGTACCTTCGAAGCTCAAACATCCGCTGAGAATTCCTATTGGGAATGAGCCGAATGAATGTAAGTTCTTCAAGTCCATATCCCTTTCCGTCACCAGAAGGAAGCCTTATAGAAGGAGGCCTGGACCTGGCAGCAGGAGATCTCGACCTAGCACGAAGAGAAAGAGATGACTCAATAGGAGGAGATCTTAACCTGGCGCGAAGAGAAGGCTCGGCTGTAGCAGACCTAGTCGTGGCACGAAGAGAAGGTTTAGCAGGAGGAGACCTAGTCCTAGCACGAAGAGAAGGTTCAGCAGGAGGAGACCTGGTCTTGGAACGAAGAGGAAGCTCGTCATACGAAGTTCTACATCTGTTACTGAGATCAGACTCGGCAGGAGGAAGAGACCTCTCAGGTGAATGATTTATTTCGGAAAAATAATGTGAGAATGAATAACAAGGTCGGTCAAGAGGAGCACCAAGCAACGGGTCGCTATTTGGTGAAGATGCAAACTGCGAACTTAGCTCTGCAAAAAGAAAGAAGGGATTAAAATGATTTTAAGTATGTTGTTATTTGATGAAACTATTTTTGAAATATCGTGAGGTGAGCGAGTAGTAAAATATGACAAAGGGCTTCTCAGTTCTCGAACGGCCACGGGTTGCCAACTACACTCGAACTCCAAAGATACTAGAAGGTCGGAAATCGGGAACTCCAAACAAACGACCGTGAAAGAGGCTTACACTTCTGCGATGTTTAAAGTCGGGATGGTTGTACCTGTGGAGCACTCGTATCTTCGGAGTTCGTATCTATGGAGTTTGCATGTAAATACAAACGTGTGCATCTCATAAGCGTTTCATTTTACTCCATATATACTATGATTACATCTTTGTTAGATAATGAGGATCTACTCCTGTTTTGAATTAGCCCAAAAAGTATTAGAAATTACCGAATGTTTTATTTCGAATACAGACTTGATTCAACACAGAATTAGGCACTAATTATCTGAGAAAGATGTAATTATAGTATTCATAGAGTAAGATGAGACAGTACAATTTTGAGGTTATGGGCTGCTTCCAGTGATTATGAAATAATATTGGCGATAAAAAATACTAATATAAAATATTGTTGTTCAAATATTGTAAATTTTGTTTCAAGTCGAATGATTGCTTATGAAAAATAGAAATTCTAAGCAAATAACATTTGCAAAACATAACAAAAATACTTTAAGATTGTAAATTTTCTTTTAAACTTGGATTTTTTGTTTAAAATAACCGATTTCCATTTACACTTCCTAACGTTAATTTAGATTTTTTGAAAATTATTGATAATCCTTGACATCTATTTTGTTATTACCAATAAAAACCGTGAGTTCAACCCACAGTTGTAGAGAATAATTTTTTTTTCTTAAGATACGAATTTTTTCTGTGAAACGCTAACATACGCTAAACTTGCTGAACGATGAAAAATGCTCACCTCCAGTGAAAAAAAATAACGCAATTTATGAACATTTGAAGTCTTCTGGAATACTTGATGATTTAATGTTATATTTGTTTCAATTCTAATATTCTAATTGCGTATTATATTCTAATAATTAATATAATGTTTTTAATACAGAGTTTGCAAAGAAATAGAAATTAGGATAGAATGCAAATACCTTGGAAAAAATTCGTTTTTGCAGAAGCATTTCAAAGAAATTTAATTATATAAACATGGATATTCACCAATAGAATTTAAGATGATTAAGAAGTTGAATACCGTAGTATAAGCAACCCTCATTTTGTCTCAGTAGAGGAAAAACTAATTAGTGTATAAACTCTTGTTATCTATGATATAAATCTATTCTACAGGTTTTATCTTACATAGCTTGTCTTTCAGGTAGTCTTTACTTTTTATTAGGCAGCCTCAAGGAAAAAAATTTAATGACTTCATTCTTCTTCCAAACTGATATCAAAATTTATACAAACATTTGCAAGGTCAGTGCGTGCGTCACTGAAAATCACCGATAACTTTGAAGTAGGATAAGATGGTTGAAACTACGTCAAATTAAATTTAGAAACATTTTAAATCTTATTTAAAAATTCATGATTTTATATGACAACCTTTTTATTATAATTTTATTGCAAATGACAACATCGGCCGTTTTTAACACTTTCTTTCGAGAACTATCTCCGTCGAGTTTTGGAGTATCCTGATCGCGTGAATATTTCCCTTGGAGAGGATTTTTCTTTCAGATTATAGTTCACCAGCCCTAACTAGCTGTGTCGATTCAGTTCTATTTTTAAATAATAAATACATAGTAAACCCATAAACACATTACATTTTTGACAGTTAAACCTTTCTACAGGAACCTTATAAATTACGGGCTTTGTCCCATTGGCGTGGGACACTTGAAGTTTAAAAAGGGGTTCAAAATGAATCTACTTTGCTATACATTAGTATTTTTTAGATGACCTCAACTGTCTTTAATTTAAAAATATGTAACACCTTTTTTAGGTGAAGTCTAACTACTTGCTTGAAAATTCAACTATTTTCTAATTGAATTGTAGCCAACTCTTAAGGAATTTTTAAGGCATAATCTCACCCTCTAACTGTGAATTTCGACCACTCCGCCCCAGTCCCCTTTTATTTTGCCCAATTATTTATTCTGCTTCAATGGGAACCTACTAATTTAAAGATATTCAAAATTATATATTTTGTTTTATTCAGATTTTTTCTTTTAATTTATAGTATTTGATGTCAATCTTGTATTTTTCTATAAGAAAAAAAATCTTTTTAGGACTTCCATGAAAATCAAACAATTTATTAAATAAAAAATGTATACTAAGCCTTGAAAACCTTCGGAACGATGTGAAAACTGATCCACATCATAAATATTTACCAATTTTGCTCAAATTTGTATTTAAATTTTTTGGAAATGTGAATAAAACTAGACATCGATTTGGGTCTCCCCATATCAATCTATGAAATTGGAGTTTTTTAAAAAAACCTTACCCAAATTAATCGTCAGTTCTTAAACTATGAAACAAAGGATGCAAATTAAGGTCTCCATGTACTAAAAATGATCAAAACTCACTTACAGTGAAAATTCGATTATTTGGCCTTCGATTACCCGAGGGTCCGCGCTATCCGAGGCAAGGGGACTAATCCAAGCACTCCGTATCAACCGAGGTGTACTCGGATAATACGGAGAATCATTAATAAAATAGATATTACAGCTAAAAAACGATTAAGCAGATTGAAACAGTGCTCTATTACCGACTTCCTTGAGCCACGTTAGTTACAATGCTTTTTACCATAAAGATAAATTCACATTCGTAAATTGTTTACTTTTATTAGCTGAATGTTTATTTTTATTTTTCTATTTAAAATATATCAAAAATAGATAACTCTTCCGAATTTTGTACTTCTTCCGTATTATCCAAGTTTCCGCTTATCCGAGGTATCTCCTCCCCAAATTACCTCGAATAATCGAGGTTCTACTGTACTAAGAATTTTCAAAAGAATGTAACAAATGACTATTCTTCCAAATCTTTAATTGCCTCACTTGAACTGAAAATCGGGCTCCAGATTGTGCCTGGATCAATTTAATAATCATATGCAATTTCACTTTGAAAAATATATAACTTTTTAATTAGTTTAGTGAAACTTAAAATGTTTAAGTTGGTTCAGCCTTAAATTCTGTGACTTACATCGAAATAATTATCGGCGATTGATGAACACGGTATCTCCATTATATACTCTCCAGTCTGGGGTTAGCATTCTAAACTTTCCAACCTCGGTTTGTTCTGGCACCGAGGTACCGAACTTGGGAATCGAGTGTTATCACTTTTACAGCATATTATCAGTGATGAAAAAATTTAGGAATTTTACTTCTGTAGATTTTAAATCAAGAGGTTATCCTATAAGTGAATCAAAATGGCCGCGACGATAATTACTACCATTACTAGCATGGAGGCAAGATGTTCAGCTACGCCAGTTCTGCGGAACTACTACGCAGTTCAAGCTGCCACCAACAGATGGAGCCACCAGTCAGTTATCAATGTCGGTAATTGAACTGTCGGTTAAGTAGATCCCTGGCTTAGATTCTTGTGTCAGCCAATAAGGATGGTCCGTGTTTTACTGACCGAACTCAGCAGCAACATTTATGTAGGTGGCACATGTGCGATGATGGATTTTTCAAGTTTTGAAACTCTCTAGAAATTTGTTTTTCTAGTTGTTTCGAACAAAGTGGATCTATGTCTAATGATTTTTTCAGCATCGACGTTCTAGAAGATTTAAACATGTGAATCTGTTGCTTTTGATGTTTTCTATATCGTTTAACTTTCTAGAAGATCAATGAATATTGAATTTAATCTATAACGGCTTTCCAGCAAAGAGCAATCGGTATTATCAACTTCAACCTAGAATGGTACAAATGGGGCGCTATTTCTCAAGTGACCCACTCAAAAAGTCAAAGTTGTCCGATCTAAGTTAAACTTAGGCAAAGTGTTTTGATATTGGATAATAGTTTATAGGAAAAAAATTTGTCATTGGGATAAGCACTGACCGAGGGTGAGGGGGTAAAAATGTTGTGATTTTCGTGGATATCGTCCATTTTTATGAAAATAAGCGTGAAGTACTCCGGTACAGGCATTACCTTCACTGATTAATTATGAAAAAATTTGGAGTTTTGTAAAATCAAGTTACTGAATAAGAGGTCGGGTCGAAAAAGTGGTTTTATCGATTAAGCCAAATTAAAAATCTGAGATATTTTAATTTTGATATCTGGTCTTCATCCAACCATAAGCGGTAGAATGGTAATTCCACTCAGCTGGAATTCCGAAATCTGCCTTGTGAGCTAGGAAATTAACAAAATGATGATTTAAAATGCTGACCTGCGGAGAATTATTCTCAATCAATACTTTTTTGCGTTAAACTCGCGAGATCTTTGCCGAGAATTAATATTTTGTCTTGTAAATTTTATGTCACATACTTCAACACATTCTACGGCTTTTAAAGTATTTACGAGGTTCAAAAACATTTCAGGGCCGTGCAAGTGAAATTTCAAAAATATTTTCTTCGAAATCTGGGATGCATATCAAAGATGTTTTTCCAACATGTTTTATATCTTTTGTCATCAGGGAAAAAAGTGAAGGTGATGTGAAAATTATGTACGGCGTAAATTATGAACGCAAAAAAGTATTGATTTTTTTCAATTGAAAAATTCCGTTTTCCTTAAATAACTAAAAACAAAACAAACTTCGAATTCGGTCGCCATAAAAAAGATGCACACTAAAATTCTCTACGAGTATTAACTGTCGACACTCAAATTTGAAAAATTTGCTATGCGGACAATAATTCTCGGCCTGTTTGAGGGCTAAGGTGGTTATTGCACCCGACCATTCAATTATCTTGTAATACGCATAAAAGTCAACACTGTCATGACTCAAATTGTTCGATATGATTGCCATGCTTTTGTGCTTCAGTTCTACATCTTTTACATAGTAAATAACTACAGTGAATATTCTGGCTTTATCATTATTCCAGTGAAATCCTTGCGCGAAATTTTCGACAGCAAACTTGAAGTTCTCAGCGAAATTAAATGAGATAAAAAATTGACCATTGTTAAAAGTTGCCTTCAGATTTTTGAAAAATAATGACTGCTCTGTAGTAAGGAAATGATGGATCCTTAGCCTTAGCAACGCTTAACAAAAATCATTCACAAATTCATCAACACTTATAAACAGCGTATTCAAAGTGCATATGTCGGTCTGCAGCCAAGAATCAAATTTGATTCCTTCCAAATCCTCCCCATTAAAAGCTAAACTTTAAACATTAGCGATAACCATTTAAAATTACCTCTGGATCGTTCGTTGAATATTGCATCTTTATTTCTTTTAGCATTAGCTTTACGTTTTCACGGTAAACACAAACGCATGCTGTGTAGGTACCGCTACTCTATTCGAAAACGCAATGTTTGGGTCTGAGTTGTGTGAATTTCGTGAAGACTATTTTGATCTCTTCATATTCTGACTGGAATTTTATATACAATTCATTTATATTGCATAAAATCAATATTTTCTTAAGGAGAACTTTCTTGTCACTCACTCGAACAGGCACACAATCCTTAATTGCTTTTTCGCATTTTTAGTTTCCCGTCCGGATGTTTCGAATTCGACTATATTCGTTAATGATTTAAACTTCTCTTTGATTTGATCTAGAACTGCAACTGCGGCCTCATCATATTTGTCATTGCACAGAGTCACATTAATCTCGAGTTTTCCGAAGGAGAAGCCTGGATAGTCATCATCATTTGACATGATGATTTCATTAGTTTTAAAATTATGAACGTTTTCATCCTCAAGAACATCATTACGAGGTTGATCAGTGCTATTTAAAAATAAAGTGTCACACTCCTATCAAGATAAAAGACTCGTCAGAAAATCATCAACAACTTGCTGTTTGAGTTGCACTTGCCTCGCTACTGAAACTGTGGTCCCGGCACTGAGCTAGCTGACGAATTGCTAGAGGTGATCTCGGTATAAATTCTTTAGACACAGCGTGCAAAGAACACGACATTGCATGCTTGCGAAATCGTGCCAACGTTGAAATGAGAAACGCAGCAGATCTTTTACTAGTCAGTAAATCCTGACAGCCTAAACCCTATTTAAAAGAAGAAATCTAGGTCGGAAAGTTTAAAGAAGGAGAAACAGAGTTCGAAAAAGAAACCAGATATAAAAAATAAACTAATATCACTTAGTAAGTTTACTTAGTAATGCAGAATAACATAAATTCTGCAATCAGAGGTGCACAGTAAGCTGCCAAACTGTAGGCGAGACAAATCAATTGTAAAATTCACGTGTCTTGCCATTACCTTCGAAAGTTCGAGGTATGTTGCCACTGACTTCAATTTTCGCTAGACTTAGGGCACTTAGCGCTATCACTATTAGAGCAGGCAATAAAGGCTATTGCTCTAAGAAAAGGTTTGAACCTGAAGCCCTATTGAAAAACATTAGATTTTCATATAATTTACGGCCCGGGTACCCACTTGATAACAAAAAAACGCTCGGTGATAATGTCTTATACTTTGACAGTTTCGGTAATCTTCGTCCACCTTTAAATCTGTTTGATATAGTTTGCTATGTACTCAATGGTATTGAGATTTTATCGTTACGAGAATATCGGTCCTTCTGGCACCATAAAAAACTACGTTTCACTTATCCCTAGACAAATTAATTTCATCGAGAGAATGTGATGTTACTATACTACTCATTATGATTCTAGGACTAGCTGAAGACTATCAAAAGATAGGTTTAAACGTAAACAATTAACTTATCCTGACAAGATAACGCAGTGACATCAAGCAGTCAACACGTCAGCAGTTAGGATACGAAGAGCAATCTAAGATCTCGATTCATAATGTGGAATGGATGATACCATAGGTAATGGCTTCAGATCAGTTAAAAATACAGTTGCTGCACTTTAATGCAAAATATTTTCTCACAACTATGTATTTTCGCTCATGGGAATTTTATGAATACCCCCTCCTTCCCACCACCTCAAGACATATATGAACTGTCAAAACATCAACTCAGTTCGAAAAACCACGGTACATTATACTAGGTTTCCAGATCGGTAGAAAGGATAGGTTAACCAGACATGATAATCGCCTCGATCACTGAAATATAACCAATGTGACCAATTAAAAGTGATTTTAAAGAATATGCTTCTCCTAGTGTCATTGGTTGCCCAAAACAAAATGAGTTTCTCAAACAAGCCTCCGCGCACGATCGTCTGGAACTTGAATCTGCACACAATTTCTCTGCTGACACTGCAGCTGATACTACTAGGGTAATACTAATGGTCGTGTGGAGAACAGTTATAAAAGAGAGATGATTTCGGCAACAGAGTTCAGTTTTCATAAATGTAGAGTTCATTGAAGACGTAGAAGGGTTCAAGAAGCCCATCAATTAGTTTGCCTTCAAGGAGTTAACTATAATTTCTCTTTAGGTAGTCGCTGGACATGTGGTAAACCTGTTTGAACCACCCTCATACTAAAACTCGCTGCCTGCAAAATACAGGCATGAAAATTTATAAATGATGCGTAATGAACATGGTTTGTAATGGATTTCTGGTGACACATCATATGAAGCAGTGAGGCTCATATTTCGAGAAAATCCCTGATCGCACGTGTGCCACCTACATAAAAGTTGTTGGTCGCTTCTTTAGGTAAAATAGGGATAATTCCTATTGGCCGAGACAAGAATCTGTTTCAGTTATCCATCTTACTGACAGTGCAATTACGGTTATTGGTAACTGATAGGTGGCGCCTTCTGTCGATGGCAGCTTCAACTTAGTATAAGTTCCGCAGAACCGGTCTAGCTTAACTGCAGATGCATGGAACTAGAAAGGACACAACATGTATATATGTTGGATGCTTCTAATTTATATCAGAAGAAGTACTGCTAATATGTAGGTTACCTTTTTTTATATGAAGGACTCCTGATTTTGTGTGTTATAGACGCCAAGCTGTATCCTCTTAAAATATTTTAAGGTTCCGCGTCTCAACCTATAAACTGAGATTTTTTTTTAATTGATTTTTTTGTATTTTCTAGAACATTTTGTATACACAATTAACATCCAGCGAGCGAAACGGCAAAATTCCTTTTAGTTTTTTATGGATTTTCGAAAATCGCATTTTGGTGTCTGAAATGTTAACAGTTTAGATCGCGGATCATTTATTTACATTTCATCGGCTAGTTTCAAGGACAAAATGGTATTTAGTCAATTTATTAAGAATGTTATCAAAAAGTTGGTGTTATGCATGCAATAAGTTCATCGAATTAAAAAGAAGAGATAAAAACACTCGCACACATATGTATAACATACGGAAAAGACTGGCTAGGGCATTGGCGAAAGAATAAAGCTTCGAGAATAGCAAAACACATTGAATTTTTATTGTGCTTATGAGTTACATGAAGCATTTTCATCTGACTTCGGATCGCAAAAACTATATTTCAGATTCACTTTTTCTTTTATTAATGGTAGAAAGGATTATGGTTTACATGCACCACTATAAATGCCGCTGTGATTGTGCGGCCGCGACCTACTGGGACATCAGTGACCTCTTCTCGGGTCAATAAGGTAATCTTCTTGCTTGCCATGTTTATTTTTGCCCGTTTTTTATTTCCCCTTTGGATTATATAGATTCCCGCAAGAGTGTCACGACTCTCTAAAATTGCAAAGACATCACCATCGGATGACGATAATACAATATGTTCGTGGGTTGGCATTGTACCTGAGGACATTATAAGCTGTATATCGGCAGGAAAAGTGTATCTTCGAAGTTCGAGCATCCTCTGAGTATTCCTAATAGGAAGAAGCCGAATAAATGTTAGTTGTTCAAGTCCATATCCATTTCTGTCACCAGAAGGAAGCCTCATATAAATAGCGATGGACCTGGCAGTAGGTGATCTGGACCTAGAACGAAGAGGTAACTCAATAGGTGGAGACCTAGATGTGGAACGAACAGAAGGTTCAGCAGGAGGAAGCCTGGTTCTGACACGAGGAGAAGTTTCGGCAGGAGGAGACCTGGTCTTGGCACGAAGATGTGGTTCAGTAGGAGGAGACTTAGACCTTGCACAAAGTGAAGGCTCGGCAGGGGGAGACATAACGTTGGCACAAAGGGGAAGATCGGCATTCACAGACCTAGATTTAGCACGGAGAGGAGACTCGTCAGGAAGAATGGAATTCTGAGGCGAATGATATCCTTCAGAAAAATAATGTGATAAAGAATCAGAAGGTCGGCCACGAGGAACATTAGGAATAGGTTCGCCGTTCGGTAAACAATCAAACTGCGAACTTAACTCTGCAAGAAGTAAGTGGAAATTAAAATTGTATAAGTACGTCTTTACTTCATGAACGCATTGGGATCATATTATGAGGCGAGCGAACATAAGAATGAGTCAAACGGTTTATCGGCTCTAGAAATGGTAGAGTTTTACAACTAGAGCGCTAACGTAACCTACAATTGGTCGACAATTTGGAAACTCTAAAAGCGCTGATTTTCAGTAAAAACACGAACGCAACCATCAATTAAATTTGTTTTGAGCATTCTTCGAAACATAATAGATTTCAGACAAAAGCACTGAAGTAAAACCTGTTTAATACTCGTACTTTTAGCATAAAGTTTAGCGAAAAATTTATATAGAAATAGAATGCGGATATCTTTGGACGAATGCTTATTTTCGAAAATATAAAAAATAGTTTTTTTTTAAAAATAATATGTATGTGTATATAATATTATAATATTATACTCACCAATGGAATTAAGGATGATTGAGAAGGTAAAGACGACGGTATGAACAATCTTCATTATTTCCAAGTAAAGGAGAGACTAATTGATTTATTATTATAATAACTTTAGTGCTTCATTGTATTTACATATATATCCTGCAGGCATTATCTTATAGCATAGCCTCTCCTTATAAGAGATTTACATTTTATTAGGCAGCTTTGCGGTAAAAAATTTAATTACTAAATTCTCTTGAACTGATATCAAAATGTACATAATATATCGTTGATGATTATCTATGGGAGCCTCTCTGAAAATCGCTGATAAATTAAAAAGACGATCAGACGTTCAAGAATACGATTATCATCAATAATTAATTTAATTGTAGAAAATTTTGGGCTTCAGGATCTTGATGATGATTTTTGTATAAACGTGCTAAACTTTATAATTTGGAATGACAATTATTTTATATTTCTAATTTCCAGCGAAAGACTGATGATTGCATTAATTCTAGTTCTTCTTTATATAAATATATTCTATATGCGTTTAATTCAGCTTTTTCAAAAATTTCCTCTAAATTTACTACAATTTTGTCATTTACATGAACAGGATTTTCATCAAAAAGCTTTCAACGTATCGTTTCACATACTTTTCTGAAGGCGTCTTGCTTCTGTTTTTTAGTTTTTCGCTGAAGGAAATTGAACTCTTATTCTCCCAAAATTCGTGAACAGGCATTTAGGGAGGAAATGGCTTTCTCTTTGTCTATTTTAAAAAATGCAGTGTCACTTTAAGATAAAATATTCCTGACACGAATACTTTCGGCAATAGGCCTGATATTTCTTTTAATATTACTGTGGTCTTTTCGTCCTGTATTTGACATAAGACTGTTATTTTGCATTTTTCGACTGATCTTCAATCAAAATTGAACTTGTAAAATTTCCATCAAGAAAATTTTCAGACAAAAATAAAATTTATTTGTATGATGATGACTGAAGTATAACGATATTTCCATACAGAAATAACGCTCAGTTAACAAAATCATATTTTATGTATATATAAAACCAAATACTTATGTAATTTCCGAAAATAAAATCTAAAGTTTTAATTAGTTCTGTTAACCGTATAATCCTTAAGTTAGGTTAGCCTCTAATTATAGAATTTTTCACTCTAAAAATTAAATACAGCGAGTTCATTATAAATTAAAACATTGGGTTCTACTGATTCAATATTGTTAAAAAAAATGACAGTAAGTGAAGCAAAAACTTTAGACTACAAAACTATCGGACTAAACGATAGAAATGACGAAATTATGGAAAGAAGTCGAAATTATACAAATTTTTCATTATATAGATCGATGATTAATCCCTCTAGCAATTAGCCCAGGTGAAAAGCTTCAAAAAGTCATTATTTGTCCTTCATGACACACACATATGCAAACTGACTGATAATCTCATTTTAAGATCCCTCCTCTTTGATCCAATCAGATACACTAGCTTTCAAGTACCGCCACAGTTTTTCTGTGGTGGAGGGGAGGTGATACCCCTACTTGGCGCGTCCCCAAGTGGCGGATAGGGGAATGCTCGCTGGAAACAGAGGGTAAGGCCAAATAAAATACGTCTCGCGGACCAAACACACAAAGATCCCCAAGTCGTGAACAACCTCTCTGAGGAGAGAATCATTGACGAGGCCAAATGGAATATTGGTGTGACGCGTCGAGTTCTTAATGAGGCATTAGGTCACATTAAGGATTTAAATGGAGTCTTGGGAGAAATGAAGGTTTTTTCCGACCTCCACAGCAACATGTACCGCAGGATAAAGGAGGGATTAGAGAAGGCGCAGAATTTAACGAAAAAGGCGAATGATGATTTAAATTCCGGCATAACTCAACTCGAGTGGCTTGATTCAGACGTGGAACGTATGGAGATGGTGACAGAGAGATCCTGCAAGGAGAGAAGCACAAGACAGGACACAAGCCATAGCGGAACTCAGACCGAAGAAGCCGTGGAAGCTCCTGTTCCCCACCACGGGAAAGGAGAGAGGGAGCCCACCCTGAGTCCCGTTGAGGCAAGCTGCTCTAGACAAATAAACAAGAAGGCAAAGGTCCAAAACGTTTCGGCGGCAGCGACTTCGACACCAAAAATGGCGAAAGTAGGAAAGAAAGCTGCTCCTGACAAGTTAAGGAAGCAGAAGACTTTACAGAGGCGAGGTAGACCCGAGGCTGTGTTAATTAAACCGGCCGAGGGTTCAAGCTACGCAGGGGTCCTTAAGGGCCTTAAGCAGAAGGTAAGTCCTGACGCCCTAGGTACACAAATCAAGCGCGTTAAACAAACTAGAAACGGAGAGGTCCTTGTAGAGCTAGGACCTACGGGTAAGGGCAGAGCCGAGTTGTCGGCAGCATTAAGAGAAGCGGTTGGTGAAGGGGGTAGCGTGCACGAGCTCGTCCCCCGGGTACAGGTTGAGGTCCTAGACCTAGACACTACCACGGATGCAGATGAAGTAGAAGATGCCTTAAACAGGCACTTTGGCAGCAGTTTTATGGGAGAGGTGAAGGTTAGCCTCACGAAAAGACCCTTCAGAGGTAATCTGAGGGCTTTCGTGGAGCTGACAGAGGACTCGGCAGTAAGACTATTACGGGCAGGTCATCTGAAGGTGGGGTGGGTATCCTGCAGGGTACAAAAGAAAAGGGAAAGGGTACGCTGCTACCGCTGTCTAGGCTTTGGCCACGTGGCAGCCGGTTGCGGGGGCCCTGACCGAACAAAGTCATGTTGGAGATGTGGCAAGGAGGGACATAGGGCTGCGGCGTGCGAAAGTACGCCGCAGTGCTACCTCTGCGCCGAAAAAGGAGAGAGGACTAAGATAGACCACCTACCGGGGATTATGAGGTGCTTGGCGTTCAGGGAGGCAATCTCGTCAAAGAAGCCTCAGGGATGCTATAGCTAATGAAGCACACCCAGCCGGAGTGCTCGCATCGCCCGCTGCTGTGCAGTCCAGCCGTACTGCTGGGGGCGGTGCGAGCATTTTTGACTGTGTGCATAAAAGAACTTGAGACGTATGCCAAGCAGGCCAGACAAACTGAAAGCCGAAGTACGGCAAATTAGCATATAGGTCGGAGAGAAATCGACAGACTTAAAAAAAAAGACAACACTCGCATTGAAGTAATGCTAACGCGGTTCCGATGCGAAGTGTGTAGGAAAGGAGTTAAGGTTTTAGTGGGTAGGTGCCGTTTGGTAAGTCCCACACTCACCTTCGTTCCTTGTGGACTATGCGCCCATGTGTGCATCTCTCGTATATGTATATTATGTATATATACGTGAGGTGCATATATTGGGCTCGTGGTCCCCAAGGTTCAAATGTGGCTAGTGCATGAGCATTTTACCGTTTTTACTCCTCAAAAAAAAAGAAAAAAAAAAAAGATACACTTTTGATCCGACTTCGCATTCCAAAAATTATATTTTATTTATATATTATGTAAAAATTAAATGTGTAGAGGATCGTGTTTTATGTGCAACACCGTATAACAACCTGATATTTTGCGCCGGAAACCTACTTGAATGTCACCGACTTCTTCTTTGGTCATTTTGGCAACCTTACCGCTTTCCATGTTTATTTTTGCACGTTGTTTACAGCCATTTTTCCATATATAGATTCCAGCTAGACTTAAATGACTCTCCAATATTGCAAATACATCACCATCAGATGATGTTAATACAATTTTTTCTTGGGTTGGTCTTGGAACTTTTTTAATTATAATTGATTTATCGGCAGGAAAAGTGTATCTTCGAAATTCTAGTATCCGGTGTGGATTCGTAAAGGGAATAAGTCGAATAAATGGTAATTCTTCAAGTCCATATCCATTTACATCAGTAGAAGGAAGCCTTACAGAAGGAGCCATGGATGTGGCAGAAGAAGACCGGGACCTGGCACGCAGAGGAGGCTCGGCACGAGGAGATCGGGATCTGGCACGAAGAGAAGGCTCGGCAGGAGGAGGCCTGGAGCTGGCGCCAAGAAAAGACTCAGCAGGAGGAAGAGGCCTCTCAAGTGAACTATTTCTTTCAGAAAAACCATATGATACAGAATCAGAAGGTCGGCTACTAGGAACATTAGGAATAGGGTTTCCATCAGGTAAGCACTCAAATTGTGAACTAAACTCTGTAACATAAAAGAGAAGATTATCATTATTTCAAGTACGCAGGTATTTCAGGTATCTTTTGAGTTAATATTGTGAGGTGAGTGTATATAAAAATATGGAAAACGGTTTCTCGGATTTTGGAATGAGATAGTTTTACACTTAAATAGAAACTTGAGACGGTCACTTTTATCAGCGCCTACGATTAGGCAACCCAAGTAAACCGGAAAAGCTTAACACAAGTGAAGCCATACTGAAGGCGAGACGCCACAAAGATAGTTGCGCGAAACAACATTAGGACGCGCTGAAGTCACTTTGCCGCAGTCTACTACGACGGCACCTGCTATAAGAAGACGAGCGGGTGGCAGATCATCACCACTCGAGTGGACAACGGGAAACCGTTGTCCACGCATCCGGAATTATTCCTCAGAGCTGTCGCACTTGAAGAATACAGGTCCGCAGTGTTGACTCGTCTAGGTACGCTATTCCAGGCTCTAGATTATATTGATATCCTTTTTGTTGCTTGGGTACGCCTGAAAAGGCTCCTAGCCATTTGTATTGTACTCTCGGTTACGATGCACAGACTCCAAGCTGATTTTTCTTACTGTTGATTATTATTTACTCGGGTACGCTCTTCAGGCTCCGAAATATTATATTTGATTTCTATTGGTTGTTATTTATTCGGGTACGCTGTTCAGGTCCCGAGATATTGTATTTCATTTCTATTGATTATTATTTATTCGGGTACGCTGTTCAGGCACCGAGTTATTGTTACATTGATTATCATTTACTAGGATAAGGCTATTCAGATTCCGAGACATTGCAATTTGATTATTATTTGCTCGGGTACGCTATTCAGGCTCCAAGAAATTGTGGTATTGATTATTATTTACTCGGTTACGCTGTTCAAGCTCCGAGAAATTGTATTTTGATTTCTGTTGATCTTTATTTACTCGGATACGCTGTTTAGGCTTCGAGGCATCGTGATTTGATTATACTTACTCGGGTACGCTGTTCAGGCTCCGAACAGCTTCTGTTCTTAATGTAGGACACCTTTTGATATTATATAGAATGGTCCAAGAAATTGCATATGAACAATTGTGAAATTTATTATTAAGTTGAAAATGATAAGACTGTATTGTTACCATGCCAAACTGTGAAGACTAACACCAGTATTAATTGTCGTTTTCATGAGACTGAATATATTGCAAGAAGTTTAAGTGAATCGGTTAAGATAACGTCGTTGTAAACAGAGAAGCCAATTAGCCGACGTTATAACAAAAAATTGCAATAAACGTGTTTATTTGCTAAATGCGTGTTATATTCAGATTTTTTCTCCTTTTGGGTTATGCACAATTTTACGGAGATTAAGGGATAGGTAAAATTGATCAAATATAGAAATGAACGAACTCTTTCATCGGCGGCCGAACAGGGACCCAGAAGATAAAGTTGTTGAAATTAAATAAACTTAACCATGCCTCGCACACGTGGTCTTCTCAGCAAACGTCTCAATGTTAACCAACCATTCAGTCCACCAGCAGGTGACATACAAAATGAACATAAAGGGGTGAACCAAAGTCATCCTGACTCACCCAATGACCAGGAGTAGGGGGCAACAGGATCCGACTTACAAATAATTGAACTCGGAGATCACACCCTGCCAAATCCAGCTCGTTACGCTGGTACCATCCCAAAATTAGTGACGGAAAATAAACGCTTTAGCTTTCAGAAAGAACTCGACACCTTAAACAACGGACAGTCATCCAGAGAAAGAGAAAGACAATCCTTCAGTAAGGACTTCAATAAAAATGATTGAGAAGCTGAAAAAGGACTATGATAAACTGATAAGGGACAATAACGAATTGCGCTTCACAATAGAAAAAAACGAAAGCAAAATTGAAACAAAGCAGATTGAACTCCGCGAAGAGATAGAGGATGCCGAGAGTAGAATGTTCACCGAAACCACCAACCAGGTAAAATCACGCAGAAAGATGCACCAGATACGCTTCCAGGTAGTAGAAGGACACCTAAATGACTTCAAGGAGGGTACCAACAACAAAAAAAAGAGCTAGCCGAATTAATTCAATTGGCAGTCAGAAAAAAATATAGAAATCATATCACTAAGCCCAGCTGGATACTTTGAGATTGGAAGTCTAAAAATGACAACTAAAACACTGATTTTTAGTTAGGGTAGCTCTCCCATCACATTCTTAGAAGAATTACAAGAATGTTTAGTAAAGTTAAGACATTTCAGAACAGAGACTGCATTTCTGATAGGAACCTCTCTGCGTCGAACAGCTAGAGATTGGTGGGACTTAGTCCAAGAGGACAACGATGAATTAAGAGGTTTCTGCGATAAATTCAAGCGCAGATATTGGGAAGAGACGACCCAATATGACATAAAAACAAAACTGGAATTTGGATACTATCAAGCTGGCATTGATACCTCTATGGCTGCGTATGCCATAACATTATTTAGAGAATCAAGTGGACTCACTCCAACCCCAACTAATGAAGAGATCACACAGAAACTCGTGAGACATTGGCTAAAATGCCATACTATCAAATGGCCTACATTAACACCAGAACCTCAATCTACCCAAGATCTTAAGGAGCAAAAGTCACTAAAGTTCATACTTGTGTAGCAGATTCTCCAGCTTTTTCACGCGTCAATTGCCACAACAAATTTCTTCTTCCGCAAAATTGTTGAGAGTCACGGCATATTGCAGTCGTTTTATTTTTATTCTCTGCCGAAAACTTCTTTCTCAATGAAAATAATTCGTCAAGTGCGCTTAAAATTAAACTTAGAAAAATATTCACGGTTGAAACTAATTATCTTTGGCAGGCTCGAATTTACTAGCTAACAGAAACTCAGAGGGTCTCAATTAAACTTATATTTATTGAGAAAAAGCTTTTGGATAATGGAAGCTCGAAATCTCGTTCGAAATATCATAAAAAATCGTGTAATTTGCGCTCACCAAAGAACCGAAACGCCATGTTAACTGATGAGTGACCTTCCAGTCGCAAGAGTCACTGCTTCTAGCTAGTTTTAACACACAGGCATAGATTACGCTGGTCCCTTTAAAGTGAGACAAGGCAAAGGCCATGGCTATCAGCTACAAAAATGTTATGTGGCACTATTCGTAAGTCTTGCCGTCAGAGCAATATATTTAGAATTAGTCAGTGACTATATCACAGAGAGTTTTCTAGCAGCCTTTAACCTTAAAGCGATCGCGCGGGTGGTCAAGTGACCGCCTTTTTGAAATTTCGAATGACGCGCTCACCAGTGAGCTTAGGGTGAGGTGGAAGGGACATGTATTCTCTAGTTGCACTTTGGACAGCTAGTTTCAGCATAAGTTAGATAAGCCCACCCCCTCATGCCACACAGTATAGTTCCAAACTTGGAGACGCAGGATCGGGCGGAATCGAGATAGTCACGCGACAGTTCTAAGTTACGAGTGCAAGTTGTGTACTCTACACAAGTGTCGAATATACTTGTATATAATATGGTTTTATTCTCGTTTCACTTGAAAATTATATTCTTGCTAGAGGAAAGTTGAAGCAAAATTATTCTTTAAGCTAAAATCTATAATATGTTGATGGCTAAGTAATGAGACTAGATGGAATATAATTTTTGCAAATTAAAATTAAAATTATTTCCTGAAAAAAAGCATCCCACCCCTTCTTCACCCCACTGAATCAGAAGTTTTGTGGTTCGTTTCCTAATGGAGTGAAGAAGGAGTAGGATCTTTTTTCCAGAAATAATTTTTATTTTAATTTGAACAACTTATTGTTTGTCTAGTCTGATTAAGACGTTGAGCATTTTCTGTAATTGAAGATTCTTAACTTGATCAATATTGTGGATTTTCTACCTGCATGGTTTGGAAGGTTGTCTACTGTCGAAAAGGTAACATTTGCTAATGATCTAACAAATTCATTTTAAAATATTTACTTGTACCATTCACACCTAGCTAAAGATTAGCGTTATTTTCTTGAATTAAGAGTTCTTATTCTGATCCTTCTAAAAGCTTAATTGAAAACGCACCCGACCGAAAATCAGAAATTTTTTTGTTCGTTTCCCAATGGAGTGAAGAAGGAGTAGGATCTTTTTCAAGCAATAATTTTAATTTTAATTTGAAAAAATTATTGTTTATCTAGTCTGATTAAGACGTTAAGCATTTTCTGTTATTGAAGATTCTTAACTTGATCAATACTGTGGATTTTATGCCTGCATGGTTTGGAGGGTTGTCTACTGTCGGTAAGGTAACATTCGCTGATGATATAACAGATGCATTCAAAAAAATTATAGTTATCATGTGGTCGAGCCAATGTTCCTAGCGTCAATCCCGATAAGCTTGATTTCAGAGAGATCTTGATCGCCGTGTAATCCACATGTTAAGAGTACCGAATCTCTGTACTTCACTTTGTCTAGCGAATCGTGATATATGTATATCTTGCATATTCTATTTTTATGAATGTTTCGCGAATGCTTGTTCGCCTTTGTGCGATATTTGTGAATATTAATAAATCTTGTGGCTTTCAAAATGAAAGCTCATAGTCTTTTTTTTATAATTTAATAAAAGGGAAAGATGACCAAGCGCGTGTCCCTGCATGAAAAACGGAGAATATCGGGTACTGGTGTCTTGGTTCTCTCGCTGAATTAACATTTAAAAATTCGTGAGAATTTCGATTTGTTCGGTTATCGACATTTTGTTAACCATCGTGGATTCAAGTAGAATGCTCATTATTAAATAATTGTTTGGGTAACTCGTGGTTACTCTTTTATTGTAATTCAAACCTCTAAAGGTCGGGGTATTTTCGCTACCTAGTTTGACCTGAACGTCATCATATCACTTCAGTGTGAAGACGCTTGGTTTCAGAGCGATCGACACTCGTGATAAATATTAATATTAGAATGCGTGATCAGTGTTTGGGATTTCACTTTGCTTTTGTTTATCTGTGGATATAATTATTTATTAAAAAATGGCTCCATGCTACTTAATTTACTAATCTAAAGCTATTCGTCACTGAGTTCAGGTCGAATTGTAATGGACAAAAATTTAAGTTGAAGCATTTCATAATTGATTTTGGAATCGAATTGTGATCGAATTAAATTACTCAAAATCACAGAATATTCGAAAATTGAGTGTAATTGAGTTTTTAAAACATATTATAGGGATACAGCCAAATAACCTTCTTTAACATTTTTATAATTTTATAAAAAGTAGATAGCACTCGACAAACTAATAAACTGATATGTCAAATATTAAAAATTTAAGTTAACAAAATTCTATTCAAACGTAAAATAAAGGTCAGAGAACATTAAGGTTTGGTAGATTATACATTTTATGAAGTTGTTTTTGTGGTAAAGGTGAAGTTCAAGAAGTTTAATGGTACTTTTTTGCTTCTGACTGAGGTTAGTATAACATCAGTATATTTTTAATTATAAGTTAGTGTTTTAGTTATTATTTACTAATAATATGAACATTAACATTAAGTAATAATCCTGTAAGGCATGGAATCTGTTGTAATTTTTGTTCTCAAACTCCATTGCGGATGTGAAATGGAGAGGTCCGTAGGCTGCACATAGTTTTTATTTTCTTCCATAAAATGAGATTGCAAAATAATGATAACATGCAAAAAGTTATAAAAGGAAAGTTACAAAATTAAATAAAGTTCAATATTCTATTTATACTTTTATGATATTTATGCAATTAAATATGTTTTGTTTTGTGCATGTATTTCATTTTATAGTACACCTTTTACCATTTTTTAATAGCTGAAGATTTTGGTTTTACATATTGACGGATTTTTAGAATCAGTTGCTATTTATTTGTATATTATGAAAATTCAAGTATTTTATAAAAAAAGTTTTTTTAAAAATCAAACTGTTTTGTTGAATATTTGTCTTTTTATTTAAAGTCTTGCATTTACAATCAAATAGTTGAATTTTTAACCAAAATGTCCTATTTTTATTACACAAATATGAATTTTCAACCGAATGGTCAAATTTTCAAACAAATAAGACTATTTTTCAACCAAAAAGAGTTGCATTAAAAAGAAGATGAATTCTTAATGAAATTTTAGTAGTGTGTAGCCTAAAATAAAAAGAAAAGAATTTTCTACACAATACTTAAATTTTCAACCAGAGTTGCAATAGTTAACTTGCAAATATGCATTTTTTACAGAAAATGTAACAGTTGATATTTTCATGAATGAGGATGCTACCAAAGAGATTTTCTATCAAAAAAGTTGAACTTTAAACCAAAAGTAAAAAAGTCACATTTTCAATAAAGAAATTAGTTTCCCCCCCAAAAAAATGATTTCCAAAAAAATATTCAAACTTTCAAATTAAGAGATAAATTTCCGACTCCAGCCAGACCTTGTTTGCATTTGAAAGACCGTCAGCTGACCTACAAAGTCACAGTTGACCTATGATCTGAGTACGTATTTTAACGTAAAATTTTCCGTTCTTTCGATTCCGATGTCAAAAATACGATTTCCCATTTGAAAAACAAAGTCGACCTTGAAATGACCTTGAAGGTCAAACTGAAAGTCACCATTAAATTTCGCGTCAAAGACTACTCCAAGATGACCTTGACCTATTTGAATAATATTTTATTTAGGCAGTTATTAAGGTGTTTTCCCACATTTTGGACAAATTGTATGCAAACAAGACTATTAAAAACACAAATCGAACTTTGATTCACTTGAGTTCAATGAAAAAAAGACCGTTTACCTTAAAAAATGTTGGCTTTAAAACAAATTTTTCTTATGTATCAAAAATTGGAAAATTAGAAGAAAGAATAATTATTTATAAAGTTTATATTAATATAATTTATCGGAATTGTTATAAATAATTTATTAATTAATTACTTCAAATTTTGTTTCAAATAATCAAAATATAAACTTCTTTTATTCATATACCCCAATCCCACAATAAATTAAATTTTAAAGGACCCCGCACTAAATGTATGGGAAAATGGCTATCGGTGGATTTAGCTGAAACTTTCAAATTTTTAAGGTTATAAGTACCGGATGAAATATCCGTAAAAAAAATCCAAAAAATGGACAGTTTTAGCGCTATGCGGCGCTAAGCGCTCAAGATCAGTGAATAAAACGAATTACAACAGATTTTGTTACAAAAGCGATGTCAACATAGAAATCACGGTTCAGATCGTGTTCTGTCATATTTTTGCCTACACCGTTGACTCATACAGCGCGCTTCTCAAAACGATCAAATGCTAAGCGCCCAAGATTTTCACTTGTCTAATTAATCACTTCTTTAAAGGCAGAAATGGTACCCAAAGTAACATTAGTAACTAGTGCGCACATTGCTGGTGACGGCATAACCCAGGAATCATCAAACGCTTGCAATATGTGCGCAAGTGCCAAGAGTTCTGGCCCCTGACTTACATGTGCAGTAATAACGGAGAAGCGTTTCGTTATTGTCTGGTCCTATATCATCGATCTCATTGAACGCTATCCACAGCTGGTACCTTGTCGCATTTCGGAAACGAGAAAATACTCGTACTCTGATCAAACCAGATTCATTAAGTCGCGTATCTAGTTGAAACTCCTCATCTTCTTCTCGTTGCAGCTTGTCTTGAACGTAAGATGGGGCAAGTTTTACTTGATACATGCCAATTGTTATGTCGCGTATTTCTTTCAATGTAATGCGAGGAAATTGTAGTACTTGAAGTTCATGCAGGCGATTCCAATTTGTACGTCCGTAGCGCATATTGTCCACTTCTACGCGCGCTTTGCACAATATTTGACTCACGAGCTCTCGCTATATATTCTCTTGCAAGCTCTGCTGTAGCGCCTTGCAACTCGATAACAGGATCTCGGCCACAGAATGTGGCCATTTCTGGATTCCACTATCCATCTAGATTTCGTCATTAGCCGAGCTTTGTTTGCTTCTTCCCTTACCAATTGACTCTGTCCTTGTTGGAGAATTGGTGGTATTTAGGACACAGTTCCTAAGCGTTCTAAAAGTGGTTGGGCATCTCTATATCCACGGTCCTCTATAAAAAAATCACCAATGTCGAAAAATTCTCTCATACCTTCCACATCTCTTTCAAATTCGTTAATGAGCATTTGTGTGTCATTGTTTCGCGAGTCAGAAAAATATGCTCCTTGTATTTCAAGTATGTATCCGTCTGGAGCAACAATGAGAATAGGTTTTACCAAGTGACGTCCTTAATGTTTGCAGAATGACTGTCGAAGTACGCGAAAGTTACTGATCTTCTGCATGTAAGCATTAGTTCCATCGATGATAGCAATAGCTCTGGGAATTTCTGGTTGTGGATTATAAAGTTCATTAGCGAATGATGTCACGTGTTTTTCAATGAATTTCTCTCTGCTTATCGCATTAAAACCAATGTTTCCAGGTGCAAATTGCTGCGTAGGCTTTGGATCCACTCCTTCGGCTTGCGGGTTCGATTCACGCCTCGCACTCTGGAAGAGTCTCGGTGGCCCATGCGGTGAAAACTAGCCTAGCAAGGGAGTTGTTCATCTCCGGAGAGTCGTGGGACCGGTACCTCTAGAGAAAAAGGTTTTCTCTAAGTACTTAAGGCTGTTACTCTTGGTGGTTCGGAACCCACCTTAAACTGTAGGTCCCCCTTCCACCACCAAGTAAGTGTGTGGAGGGTGTGTAAAGGAATAGAAAGGTGTAAGAAAAATGTAAACCCTTAGGGGACACATTACAAGCTTCCATTCCAGTAGAAATGGCCATGCTTGTAGCTTGCCGGCTCGAATAATGAAAAATCACTTTCATAAATTCATCAGAAAGACCTTGACGCATTTTGCAAAGGAAAGTCAGCAGATCTTTTTTCCTCACGTTACTGGCACCATGTCCATGTAACTGCGGAATAGGATCACAAAATGCTTACAATTCTCTTAATTGTTCCTTTGTTACAGGAGCAATAGCTTCAAACTCTTCATCAGTGAAACTATCCTCATTATTGAACGCCGCGGCCGCATGAACGTTTGCTTCGTTACGAAGTTGCTGCAAAAACAGAAGTAACTGTTGTCCCGGAATCCTATACGGTCTATTAATCGCTTGTAGTCCAGGAAGCAAGGGGCCTAAGATGAAACCATGTTCATCCAAATGATTTAAGCATGCTCTTATTTCTTCTGGAATGAAAATGTCCATGACAATAAAAGTGTTAACTTTACATTGAATTGAAACCCTTGGAGTATTAACAATAGCATTACAGAACATGCACGTTTGCCTGCCTGTATGTGTAAGAACATTTAGTCTTAAACAGCCTAGGTCACGTTGGAGCTCCTCTATCTCATTGCGAATCGATTGATTGCAATTGAGACATAACCTACTCTCATCGGCGACTTCAAGTGGGACTCTTCGAAGTTGAAGGCGTCTAAAAATTGCAATGTTTTGCCTATCAGGATTATTATTTCCATCAATTCGAGATATTTGTCCTGGTTGATAGACTCTATCGCACACATAACAATTAACTCGAACTCTGAATGCCATTTTTTAAACCATAAGAGAAACACAAGAAACTAAACACAAAAAGGGAATAAGAAATACGACACAATTAATACAGAAGGGAACAGATAGGAATTTTTTTCCTAAGCTTACCAATAAAATTACTATCCGCTCTCGAGACCTTTCACAAAAGAAATGACAAGCATACCATCGTCAATGGAAATAATAAGTGAATGCCTAGGTTTCAACTTTTTTTAAGTCATTAGGCCTACTTTCAGTTCGTCGCTCATTCTGAAGTCGTTCACTTTTTGCTTTAAAAAGTGACAGTCGTTCATCATGCAGCATTCACTCATTATTTCCATCGACGACGATATGTTTGTCTGTCATTTCTTTTGTGAAAGGCCTTTGAAAAAGTGATTTCTTAGTCAAGTTCAAATCTTCTGCGCTTAGCGTTTGATTGGTTTTATTCGCTGATCTTGAGCGCTTAGCATTCAACCCTCTTGCGAAGGGTAGAATGTTATTATCGGTATGTGCGCACTAGTTACTAATGTTACTTTGGGTACCATTTCTGCCTTTAAAAAAGTGATTAATTAGTCAGGTTAAAATCTTGGGCGCTTAGCGTTTGATCGTTTTGAGAAGCGCGCTATGTGAGTCAACGGTGTAGGAAAAAATATGACAGACCACGATCTGAACCGTGATTTCTATGTTGACATCGCTTTTGTAACAAAATCTGTTGTGATTCGTTTTATTCACTGATCTTGAGCACTTAGCGCCGCATAGCGCTAAAACTGTCCATTTTTTTGGATTTCTTTTACGGATATTTCATCCGGCACGATTAATAAAATAAATTTAGTCTGTCCAGCGAAGCGAAAAAGGGAAAATGTAAAAACAGCTAGATTCCAAGGGAAATCGATCCCACATCCTTCTATATTTTCATTATTGGTTATATTTATATTATTATATTATTTTCAAATTAATGAATAAAAATTTTAGTCTTTAAATGCAAGGTGAGTTATTTAAAGAATATGATTATCATCAAAATGAGTTGCAAACTTATAATAAATGTGATTCATTTATGTCAGGTTTAAATTTACTTTTTTTTAAAAGCAAATTTCGAAGAAGTTTAATTCAATTTTCCACTAAAAAAGACGAAATTTGTTTTAATCCTATTATAAAAGATTAATGAATACTTTGATAGAAAAAATAAATGAAAAAGCGATCCTTATTGGAGGTTACGTAACTTATCCTTTGGAGCCTTCTAATTATTTTATACAATTATTTTGTAACATTCATTACATAAAAATAGCATAGAAAAGATGAGCACTTGGCTTATCCTTTTGCGTACAAAAAATTAATAGGCGCGCGCAGAACTACTAGCGTTTGTAGACAGTTCTATAACTTGTGGATTTCTATAGTTCGACGCTCCACCTACGTGGCACCCTTGTGTCTTGGTCGGTAAAGTAGAAACCTACATTGTTGACCGTGGCAAGAATCACCAGATTCTTGACATTCCAACTAAAGACATTCAATGTTCTTACTTCACTAACTGGAGGTAGTATAGGTTTTGTTTTTACCGACTAAAGGTATAGAAAATTTCTCTTTTATCGGCTGTCAGTAATGTAGGTTCATACACTATAAACAACTTTTAATGCATGTTCTTACATGAAGAATTAGTGTCTTTCGGTAACTGACCAAGCGACTTTCAAACACATAGTTAAATTTAAAACGGATAAGATGTTTGAAAAAATAAAAGTCTAATTTAACAACAAAAAAAAGTGTGGGCGTAACGCAGGTTATCTATCTTCCTCGCTCCTCAAGGTGCGCAAATGTAAAGGAATGAGAGTAAGCGAGACAAAAGTATTTGAAAAGTCGTCATTTGTCTTCCATATGCTTATTTCTCGTTTACTCTAATTCCTTTATATTTGCATTCCTTAAGGAGCGAGAAAGATAGGTAACATACTTTCCGCTGGTCCTACCAAAAAAGATCCATTCTTAATAAAATAGTATCATTTTAATTTTGATATTTAAATTGATCACCGGATGTTAAGCTGTTGGATCTTTTATTTTTGAAAGTTTGTTTTTACGAGAAAGGCGCAAATTTTAGTGAGTTGTGTGAAAAAAATGTTTTCATTTGAGCGATTTCGAGTAGAAAATAATAGTACTGAAACTAAAAATACACTTTAAATATTAAAGATATTATTATATTTACCAACAAAATGAGTGAAACCTAATAAGATTGAAATGAGAAGGTTAAACAACGTATTCATTTTGTCCTAATGAATAAACCGAACGTATTAAGAATTTCGATACTACTGTAACAAATGAATATTCTTGAAAATGTTATTTGGTTGAAATAATCCTCGCTATCTCATTATTCATGTCAGCGTATTTGTATAATATAATTATTTTGATAACATTTTATCTTTCAATACAAAAGAACGTACATACTTGTACAGTATATGTATATGTATGTACGTTCCTTATTATGACCATCAACCACTGTAACGATATTTTTATAAAGAAATAACCCTCCGTTCATGAAATAATATTTCATGCGTGTTCCATGACAAATACTTATGTAATTTGTTGTAACCAATAATTAAATTGGAAAAATTTACTATAAAGTAAGAGATTGATTTCCTGGGGCACAATATTGTTTTTTAAAGAAAAACAGTATATTCAAGAAAAATTGTATTTATGGTTTTGTCGTGCTTTGTTGCCACCTATATCAGGACAGTGAGACGTGGTCATAGGTGTAATTTACCGTATTTATAACAAACTAGGATTTCGCGGCGGACACCTACTTACCAGGCAGTCTGATAAGTCCCTGAAAAATGAAACACGGAGACGTTTTTTTGACCAAAGTCGGTTTTATTTTTCAACATACTCTCCTTTTAGGTCGATACAGCGA
>NC_046657.1:45707788-45732874 GCF_010883055.1 Belonocnema kinseyi
GTGTAGTGACCTCTTTTGGGCGCCCAGATCGTTCAGCATCAACTGTGCTCGTACGGCCACAACGAAACTCGGTAAACCACTTAGGAATCGTTCCAATCGACGGTGCAGAGTATGGGTAATACTTATCCAGCTTGGCCTTGGTCTCGGATATCGTTTTCTTGCGAAGATAGTAGTGTTTGATCAAAACTCGAAACTCAGATTTTTCCATATTAAAAAAAACTCGGAGGTTAGTCGCTTCCCAATGCTATAACTTGTAAATGCGTAAACATAAATGGCTGAAGTTTTGACAGGAGTCACTTGAAGGATCAAGCTCGACGAAAATGGTTCACATTAGTGAATACTCATGCCATCTCTTAGAATTTTCAGGTACTTATCAGACTGCCTAGTAAATGTAGCCGACTTTTTCTAAGGTCATTCTTATATAGATTTATATTCAATATATAGATTTTAGCAAAAACTTGATTACTCTATAATATTCTAAAGAAATCACCATCGGATGCTGATAATACAATTTGTTCATGGGTTGGCTTTCGACCTTTCTTTACTAAATAGAATTGTCTTGTTGGCAAGAAAAGCGTATTTTTGAAGTTTAAGTCCACATCTATTTACGTCAGCAGCAGGATTTACATCAGGTGCAGGATTTCTTTCCAAACTGAAGATGTCCTAGTTCGCACAATCTGTGAATCAAATTGGCGTTAAGTCACTCACTGATTCTCTCCCCCCCTTATGAGTTACGGGTCTATTCTGAGTGCGTTTTTAAGGAGGAGGTTAGACAGAGTGCAAAATTATTGTTTAAGCTACGCATTCGTATTTTTTTCTTACAAGGCGTGGTCGAGGGGCGTACCTCCATTTTTGAGAGAACTTCTTGCTACTGTGGAAAGAGACGTCTTTGAAAATCACTTATGACAAGATCCGATGATAAATTGGTAGTTTTCATGAGGTTCAATTTTTACTGATTGCTGGTCAAATAATTTTCTGAAGAAACAAGAAAAAATATACCACGGGCCGGATTTGAATCGATTTGAATTATATTTAATTAATTAACTACCCTGGTCGACAAAATAAAATCTTAACTTTTAATTATTCCAGATTCGGTGATATTATTCAGACTAGAATTAGTCACTACATATGCACAAATACAAAGATGCCGACATTCGTCATCCTGTGTATATAGAAGAAACGAGTAAATGTATGCTGTGACCTAGGTGGTGTAATTGGTTAAAGCTGCACTAGTGAATAGTGGCGTTTCGAGCATGTAATTCAACATGTAATCTGTATTAATCACTTTTACGCACAAGACGCTTTTATCGCTTTAACGCTTTATTTTATAGCTGCGATCGCTGTCAAGAAACCATGTTGCAGAATCCAGAGAGGGGTGGGGGGCATGATGAATCTTCAGCCGCGTTTCAGTTACACAAAGGATTTCCGAGCCCATCCGATCCACCAAACTGTAATTTAAAGCAGGTCTCTCCAGATAGGGGAAATTTCGTCGGAAAGTCCTGATCTTAATAGTATCTATTCAGGGAACTTATTATACCCATTGCTCGAATACCCTTTTATAAGAGATTTTTTCTTTTAAATTTTAGGTTTTTGCACCCACATTGCGTTCACTATGTGGGACTTGAAGTTCGAATTAGGTAGACCGACATTTAGCGAACGCGATGCCGATGCAACATAGAATGAACTAAATTACGCTGTGCAGATTTCTCCCTACATCTCTCCCTAATAATTTTTTTTCTACAATCTTACTAAATTAAAATATAAGTTTTATTTTATGCAACAGATTTCGAGTTTAGGAATGATGATTTAAACTTTTAAAAGATATACCGCCAAACTTATATCAGAACAAACGAGTTAACATCATAATTTAAATTATCAGGAACAAACAATATTTAATTAACACTATTCTTTGATATAAAATGTACTTAAACTCCTACAATGTTCTGGCGTGCTACTATATGCAAATATATCAAACTAAATTGTAGAAAAAGTGTACTTTCGAAGATCAACTGTCCGCTGCGAATTTGTAAATGGAGTTCACCGAGTAAACGTTAGGTCAAGTCCGCATCTATTTTAGTCAGCAGAAAAAGCCTCATAAGAGGAGCAATTGACAACAAATCACTCTTGATTCAAGAAGAAATGTTTGAGAAATATTTAAAACTTAATACTTCAATGGAAGGCGGGCGCTGGATTTTTCCTTGATCAATTTAATAATTAACAGTAATTTTTAAAAGGAACACATAAATTTGCAATTAGTTTAGTGAACCGGAAACTCTTTAATTTAGCTCAGTTCCTTATTCTGCATGCTATTAGGGCAGGTGGTTCTCTGAAATAATAATTAATTTGAAATTGAATTAAATAAAATATTAAAATAAAATGAATGACTCTAATGATTGAGTTGTACAAATTTATTAAACAGAAAAGGGTTGACTTCTATGAATACAAGATTTTTAATTGCAAAAGTGACAGTAAGTTATGGAAAAACAATTGAATAATATCGCGTTGCCCTATATATTGTCCTTTTCTTGGTAGGTCTAGGTCTGGCTACCGCACAGTACATGGAGGACTAGTAAAATTTGATTTCTAGTAATTTTGATTCGTATTCGCATCATAAACATAAAACAATGGGACCTGGAAAAAGTTAGTTTGGACTCCCTATATTCTTAAAACAGATCGCCCAGCAGTTTTGTAGTGAGAGCGGAGAGCGTGGATGTTGCGTAATGTTACATATTCCACTAGAAAATAGTTCACGCGACCCTGACACGTTACGTTAAGATGCGCTGAGAATAGCATCACGGCCAGTGTGAGCCATGCCTTAAACCGTAATTCAAGTCAAGGTGCCCATGTTTTTCTACAACATTCTTTAATTAATGATGTCCAGAAATTTCGTCTACATGCCGCACCGTAAAACACCCTGCGATTGGGCGGCGGGGACCTACTGGAGTATCAGCGACTTCTCTTTCGGTCATTGGGGTAACTATGCCACTTGCCATGTTTATTTTTGCTCGCTTTTTATTGCGATGACGATTCCAAATATAGATTCCAGCAAAAACGTCATAATTCTGCAATATTGCAAAGACATCTCCATCAGATGATGATAATACAATTTGTTCTTCGGTTGGCATTCTACCCTTTCTCACCATTATTGCCTTGTTGGCAGGAAAGGTGTATCTTTGAAGTTTGAGTATACGGTGCGGATTCTCAATGGGCATTAGCCGAATTAAGTCGAGTTCTGCAATTCCACATCCATTTCCATCAGAAGAGGGAAGCATTGGAGCCATGCAACTGGGAGAACGAGACCGGGACCTGGCATTAAAATGAGACTCAGCAGAAAACGGAGACTTCTCTGGTGAATGATTTCTTTCAAAAAATTGATACGATGAAGAATCAGAAGGTCGGCTACAAGAAACACCAGGAATAGGATTTCCGTTAGGTAAGCAGTCGAATTGTGAACTGAACTCTGTAACATGAATGAAGAGGTTCGTATTTTTTTTAATATGTATATATTCCATGAGCCTTTTTTAGCAATATTTTGAGGCTTAAAAAATTTAACTGTTTTAGTTAAAAATGTACTTGTCATGTATAACATAAGATTTATTCACTTTGAAAATATTTAAAACATGCTGACTTTAGTAAGAATCTGCATAAAGCTTTTACTTTGTAACTTTCGGGAAAAATACAAGGGGTTGGGGGGATTAAAACTGGATTTTTTTACGTGTATATTATTCTTTAAACATATCTCAAGAAGCAATTCATCTTTGATAGACTGATTTGAATTCCGTGCATTTTTTGGATTTTAGGAATTCCTTAAATCCCGCGAATTCAGTGAATTGCGTTTATTTGTTGAAATCCATGGATCGCGAGCATTATACGAATCCATAAGTCCCTTGAACTCCTTAAATTTGGCAAATTCCATGAATTTTTCGAATTTCATGAATCTCGTGAATCCCGAGGATCTCGTGAATTCCATTTATTCCGAGATTTTAATGAATTTCATGAATTTATTGAAGTCTGCGCATTCCATCTATTCCGTAAGCCTCGTTAACTTTTTAGATCCCTCGAATTCTCCCTTAAATTCCGTAAATTTCGTGAATCCAATTAGTTAAAAATGAGTCAATTTTATATTATTCAATTTCAATTAGGCTGCAGTGATTTTTTTTAAATTGCATGATTAAAATCTTGAGATTTCTCTTTTAGTAAGAGAGTATTAATCCCAAAAGGGGGGCGGGCTACCTGCAAATTTTTGCCTGATCTGCTTACATGGGGTTTAGGTGCAGAACTTAATCGATGCAAACACAATAAGTACGCGGACAATTTTAAAGTGTATCCTTCGACCCAAATAGACTTCCTTAAAACTATACTGGAATTGGCCCAGGAGCACTTCGCTTTAGTGGTACAATGGCCCCTCCTTAGAAAGTGTAAGGAACTACCCTTTTGTTCAAATTGATGGCCAATAAAATGTGATATTTTGCACCTATTCCCAAAAAATGTCCGTGTTCTGTGAAGAAATTTTCTTCACAGAACCTGACCCCATATTATGCACCTCCAAATGAAGTACTTAAGACAAGAAAATGACTGCCCCAGAACTAATTGAATTTGTTGAAGTTGTTAGGGATTTGGGCCATATTCCTAAATGCACACATTTTCTGGAATGGGCAAGTTGCATTTCGAGAAAGGTTTTCATAGTGTTACAACAGCTTAAAGGAAACAAGGAATTCTTGCCCACAGCTACAAGGACTATTCTAATGAAGAGCCTAATCCTCTTGTATTTGGATTATGCGAGTATTTCATACGATGAAATTACGAAGAAACTTTATTTAAAACTCGGGCGAGCACTAAACACCTGCATTTTAATTATTCATTACTTGTCTCCATATCGCTTAAGGGCCCAACTTCTGAATGTGGTTGGAAGAAGGCAGTTTTGTATGGGCAACTTACGTTTAAATCTTTGTCAAAGTCACGTGCCACAGTCTCTTTTAGATCGATTTATAATCAAAGATAACAATCAACCCACTGAGTCTAGGCTTCGTGAAAATAAAAGTTCTCACAGTTCCGATACATAGAACCTGTAAGCTAAAAAGATCCTTTATAGTTAGGGAAGCATGTCTATGTAACTAGATATCAATTACGGTCAGATATGCAACTTCAATCTTCCGATTTAGAAAACTATTCTTTCATTTTTTGCTTTATAATATAGACTAGCAAATAAAAATCGGCTTCAAGAAAGTAGTTGATGCTTACCAACTACACCCTCCACCTCCAATAGTACGGACACAAATCTTTACAGCCAGTCTGTAAGCGACCGGTCACTTTTTTACCGACTCAAGTATCACACGAATAGTTGTATACGAATTTTTCGCGCGTTCGGCTGAGCTACACAAACTCTACCAATAGTTCTAGAAAGTTTTAGAACTTGAGGATTCCCATAGGCTCACACACATTATCGAACGTGACAAGAAACTATGCGAGATTCTTGACTGATGTATGTTCTTACTAGGTATCCGATTATTTTTAGTTATGAGGGAATTACCGACTGGGTACATATTGGCACACACAAGAACAATAAATATCTGTCGATCAATGCCCAAGCGACTTCCAAACAAATAGTTAAATTTCAAGCAGAAAATGTGGTTTTTAAACATAAAAACAATGTATTTGAACAAAAAAGATAGATTAATTTTAAATCCACTAGTTGGATTTTGATATAAAACGAGAAATCTCTAAAAAAGAAATTCAACAAAGTAATTCAAATTTCAACCAAGTACCCAGGAATCAAAGATCCATTCACTTCTGTTGAATGGGTTTCGAAGGCTTTTGAATTGTGTATCTGTCACTGCAATTTGAATATTGCCGAAGATTTATTTTTTAAAGACTTTTAGTCATTGTAATTTTGTTGAATAACTTATATGCCGTAAAAGACTAATAATTGAAGTAGCAAAAGGAATCTAGTAGACCTAAGGATAATTTCTTATAATGTTTCGATAACTTATGAATTTAAAAAATCGTGTGAAATATGGCAGCTTAACCCCCAAAAAGTCGGTTTCATTTAAGAAGAAGGAAACCGCTTCAATATGACCTTACTTGAAATGGTCATTGCAGTATATGGAAGATTCGAAGCTGCTTTAGAAAATGACCGATTCACATCATCGTAAATCGATTCTGTTCTAAGTTTCTGAATCTGTAAATGACAGATACGCAATTCACAGAGTCGTCTTTTCAATGGATTCTTTTTTCCTAGGTAGTTAAATTTCTTAAAATTAGGCGTCAATGTAGGTCTCCATATGTCAGCCTAGAAATTTGAGATTTTCTAAAAAAACACTGAGCCGAATTAATTACAAGCTCTTAAACTATTTGATCTTTTATTTTAAAAGTTTGGTTTTACGAAAAATGCGTAAATTTTAGAAAGTTGGGTGTAAAAGAGTTATTTTCATTCGAACGATTTCGAATAGGAGATACTAATATTGAAATTAAAAATACACGTAAAATATTATAAATATTATTATATTTACCAACAAAATTAAGGAAACCTAATAAGATAAAACGGAGAATTCGAATCAACGTATTCATTTTGTTACAATAAAAGGAAAGCACGCATGAGGAATTTCAACAAGGCTGTAACAAATTAATATTCTTCCAAATGCTATTGCGTTGAAATACTATTTTTTCTCTTGTTCTTTATGCTAGTCTATCTTTATAACACAACGCTGCTGATAACAATTTATCTTTCAATATAACCAAACGTACATACTTGTACAATGTATGTACATTGTACCAAGGTTTTCTAACTTATATCGTGTACTACCAGCTAAGCAAAACTTGGCCTCAAAGCTCTTTAATTATTATTATTATTATTATTTCTTTTAGAGTAACCCTACCCAAACCGTGATGTAAATATCCGGGCGTCAGGTAACAGGTCGGAACTTACTTACGTGAGAGAGACGTGGAGGCATGTCTAAGGAGGAACCCGCACTTTATCCGTCATAATTGCCGGAGACACCCGCGCTTCGCTCCGACGCCGCCAAGCGTTCTGCTCAGCGCGTCCTCGCCTGGCCTCTGTGAGGACGATGCTCGCTACAAATTTATTAAGGTTGGGCCCTAAGCCAAGCGTTCCTTCAGGTCGTGAGCCACGAAGGGGGGTCTTCGACAGCCCACACAAAAGTAATGCGGCCCTAGAAACACACGTCGCAATAAGCGATCTCGTCACGCGCGTGGGCCTAGCGTCCTGGCGGGAAAGGCACTTTAAGAACGACGGCTCTATCGTTCCTGCTGATAGGTCTTCCGATCACGCCAACGCTATCTTAGAGCCAATTACCTACCACCGGTTTAAAAAATATATATGTATATTCCGTTTAATGATCATCAACCACTATAGAGATATTTTCATATACAAAGAATCTTCGGTTCAAGAAATAATTTATCATGCATATTCAAAACCAAATACTTATGTAATGTACACAAAGAATAAATAAAATTTTTAATTAGTTTACATTCATAGGCTAAAGTAATACCGAACACTTCCGGGATTATTGAATTTTACATTGGCACAATCCCACCAGCAGAAGCCTGATAATCTCTGCTTCAGAACTTACGAGACTTAGCAAATAAATTTGAAACAGACTCCGACAATACCCTAGTATTTCGGCAGATCAACTTCTACCATTTTCATAATGCTATGAAGTCAATCACTTCCACAGGAACTGAATCCCTTCTGTCTAGAAACTAGACATTGTGCGTCCATTGCTAAAATACAAAAGCCAAGTTCTTATAAATGCTTCTATCCAACCACCGTCCTACTTTACCTCTCAAAAGTCATGGAGATAATTTGTGTACAACGGCTAAAATTTTTCGTTAACAAAAATGGGTTCTTATGTTCTTGCCAGTCGGGGTTTAGGACGGGGTTCTATACTGACCCAATCCTTCTTCATGTTTCTGATGAGATTGGTCAGGCGTTGGAATGTTCTGGGGTGATCTTGGAAGCTATGTTAAATTTCACCTGTGCTTTGGATTATTGGACCATAGCTCACTTGCAGTTTTTTACTGTCTTTACAGCAAAGAAATTAGGCCTTATAACGTACTCCTTATGGGGCTTCGAGTAACACGCTGTAAAAACGTTAAACGTTGCCTGCTTCAGAAAGATATCAAATTGATGTTGAGTCAATCGGAAATTCTGTCCCTTTTTGACTACGCCTTCATGAGTTATGGGCCTCTTCTGAGTGCCTTCTTGAGTAAGAGGATACACAGCGTTCGAAGAATCCGGTTAAATAAAAATTGATCCGCGTTCTCCGGTCTTGGGGATCAGCACCTGCGTCCTTCCAATAACCACTGCGGGATCAATTTTTCTCCGTAAATATACGAGCTAGATTTTGGTGCATTGGGGTGATATGGGGCATTATTCCTGAACTGTCCCAACTTTAACAGTCATGTCTCCCAATTACCTTCAAATTTTCAGAGTTTGTAGCCTATTTGATAGCAGTATACTCACCAATTTATATACTTTTAATAACGTCCCTCCTCGAACTACAGGGGGTGAAATTTGCATCCCCCAGGCAGAGCGGGTATTTTAAATAGTCATAACTTCTTTTCTACAAATGAGAATTGAATTTTATAGTAGTGATACCTGAAGGGCTTTTCCTGCACTTTCATTCTGTACAATAGATTGATTTTAATTTATAAAAACAAATTGCCATTTAAAATATTTATTTAACATTTTCTACTCTTCGGGCGGTTTTTTAAAAGTATTTTTAAACGAAAACTTGACTTTTTCCGATAAAAATGCTGTTTGACATAATGGGACTAAAATAGTTATGTAGTGTAGCCAGGTTTTCCAAACTCTCTGGGTACACACTGTTAACCCCACATGACGGGGGATAGCCCAGGATATGGGAGAGAAAACCTAACTACAATATATAATACTGGGCGTACCACACTTACTTGCCTATAGCCCGAACGCAACTTTTTTTCTGGAGTGAATCGAGTTCGCGGATCGCACTCTTTCAACCCGCGAACAACCGTCGAACCTCGTTTAATTTATTGAAGGAGCCAGGTAAGTTATTACCTGCCCGAACCTCGAGAAATCTGTTCACTTTGTTTGGACAGCAGGTCCGCTAGCTCTTTATGTACGCACGAGAGGGGGGGGGGGGGGGGGGGGTAAAAATGTGTTCGTGGGAGCAAGAGAGAATTTTATCTAAGCACTATCTCCCGGATCTCTGAACCAAAATAACAAAAGGCGATTAACAAATTATGCTCTATTTATTTAAGAATTACATTTCTTACTGCAACTAATGGACTTAACCTAAAACTATTCTGTGCCCAGACGGAATTTTATTGCTCTGTAGTTTCTAAACAAATGACGGCACAAAATACTTTCCGTAAGGAGAAACATGTCAGAGGAATTGATTTGAGGCTTCTAACGGAAAATCAGCAAATAGTATTTCCTGATTTGCCGAAAGACAGTAAAATATGTGGTTCTTGTAGAAAAAAATGTAGAACTCTCAATTTACAGCCAGCCAGAGTTATAGAGTAGCCTGGTATTAATGTAGAGGAAGAGATAATACGAGGCCACAGATTTTTGCTTGCCAATGACTAATGAAAAAAGGATGCAATGATGAATATCACTTAGCGGGTCTCGAAGTCCTGAATCAAATAAAAGAAAAATTAGAGCAGAAGGGCACTACATATTCAGAAAATATTTGTCTACTCACGCTTGTGCCTAAGTCTTGAAGTCACAGACAAATCATGCGTGAATTCGGAGCATCTCAACTTGAAGCCAGAAAAGGAAAATAGTTGCCAAAAGTGGAGTTTTGACTTTTCCGGAAGCCAAGCCAGGACAAAAATTGGTAGAAAAAAACTGAAAAGTTGGTAATAAACCTCTACGAAGATGACGAGAATAGTCGACAGATTCCAGGTAAGAAAGATTTCATATGTGTCAAAAAACTAGACGGTGCACGTCTGCGTTCATCATGAAAACGTAAAGGTTATGTTGAGTGCGATTGATAATAAACATTTAACTGTGGGAACTGACAGACAATTGTCAGATTATCATGACTGCTTTGAAGAAATCATGTGCAGTGTTCCCACTGATGCTTGTCATTTTAACGAATGCGAATCTTGTCCTGACATTGAAAATTTTAAAAATTACCTGACTGGTCTATTGAACTTAAATAGTTTCAACACAGTGACATATCAAGATAGGCAGCAAACTGATAGAAGCACTTTGAAGACCGAAATAGCAGACGCTGATGCTTTCGCAGTAGCACTCTGCACTATACTTGAAAATCTGAAACTTCACGCATTTTATGCGAAGCATCAAGGTTTGTTTCTGAACCACCTTAAAATTATACTAAAAGACGGAGAGTACTTAATTTTGCTTGACTTTGCTGAAAATTATGCTTTTATTATGCACATGGAAAAGGTCCAAGTGATGATATCTGTTCAAATTTAAAAAGACTTGCGGCAAAAGCCATCTTGAATCGCTCAGCACAGAATCCAATCTCAACTGCAATGGACTTATTCGAATGGGTTAAGAATCATTAAAAGGAAACAGTAATTCTTTTCAGTTCGAATGAAGATCACGAAGAGATGACCAAAAGCTAGAAACTAGATTCACTGAAGCAATTACAATTCGCGGCACTCTAAAATATCACGCATTTTTTCCAAATGAAAATGGAGAATTGCAACTGAAAAGAAAACGTCATTTGCAACAGAAACTGGTCTGTTTCCGAAGACAGTAAAAAAGCCTCAAGTTCAGTGAAACAAACAATGCGCGGAAAAAGGCGTATTAAATAAATTATGATGAATTTAGTGCAACTGCGCCGGAGAATCATGCATACAACCAAGTCGCCGGTAGGACTGGACAACCTGTTCGAGCGCGCGAAGAAGGGTTTCGCTCGGATATCTTCGCATAACTACGTAACTATTTTCAGTCCCGACATGCCAAACAGCATTTTTATCGGAAAAAAGTCAAGCTTTCGTTTAAAAATACTTTAAAAAAAACTGCCCGAAGAGTAGAAAATTTTAAACGAATATTTCAAAATGGCAATTCGTTTATAAAAATTAAAAAAATAAAAACAATAGATTTCACAGAATAAAAGAGTATAAAAACCCCTTCAGAAATCACTCATCGAAAATTCAATGCTCATTTGAAGAAAGGAAGTTATGAAAATTTGAAAATACCCACTTTTACCGGAGGATGCAAATTTTATCCTCTGTAGTTCGAGGAGGGATGATATTACAAGTATATATAAGTATTACCTGTTCAAATCCATATACATTTCCTTCAGCACAGATATCCCAGATTTGAAACCACATTCACTCCAATACTATGACAGGTTTATGCCTGTGTGAAGAGAGTAGGAGTCCCTACCATACCTACCTTTTTGGAGCTGCACAACAGAAAGTGCATGATTACCACTGTAAGTTCGTGTGTAAGCCGAAAATGCACGACTCGAACTTCGGTTTTCTCAGGTTTTCTGCTGCAAGATGATTGCCTATTTGAAAGTTTCGGCAAACTTCGGTGGGCTTCTATTAATATCTCGATCCCCATTTGAAAGCAATCGATTTTGAGGTTATGTTTCTCAGGTGTATATAACATGGATATTATTGCTATTGTATATATTATTGATGTTAATATTATAATTTTACAATACTATATTAAAATGAATGACTAGTTGACTATCTTTTAATAGAAATAGTTCAACTAAAACAACTATTTTTCTGAAAAAAATTTCTTTGAATGAGATACCTAAATTAAAAAAAAATAGTTTCAATTGTTTACAACAAAATCGTTAAATTTCTAAGAAAAAGTTGAATTTTCATCCAAAAAGCTGAATTGCATACTAAAAAAATGCATTTTTAATAAAATACGTGAACTTTGCACGAAAGAAATTTATTATCCACAAATACTAATTTCTTATACAAAAAACTAATGTTTAATCGCAGTTAAATTTTCGACAAAAAAGATCTTGAAAATCTCTTGAAAATTCCTTGCAATTTTAAAAATGCCCTAAAATGTTTCAAGTCCTTAAAAGTCTCATACTAAATCCTTTAAAATCTCATATTAAATTACTGTAATAAATTGACAATTCCTTGGAACCTTTTAAAATACTCTCAAATTTTTCCAATCCTTTAAAATCTTTTGAAATAACTAGGTCTTTTTTAAAAAGATTTTTGAAGTACTGTAGAATGTTTTAAAATAACCCTTTTAAAATTTTATTATTTCTTTGAAGTTCCTTTAAGTTATGAAAAAAAAGTGAAAATTTCTTGACATCGTTTAAAACGTCCTCAAATATTGAAAAACCTAAAAAATCCTTTGAAATCTCTTGAAATTTTTTAAAGCTCTTGAAAATATCTTGAAATTTTAAAAATACTCTGAAATATTTCAAATCCTTTACAATCTCATACTAAATTATTAAAATCATTTGAAACTTCCTTGAAATCTATAAAAATATCCTAAATTTTATTAAATACCTTGAAATATCTTATTAAATTACTGTAATCAATTGCAAATTCCTTGGCACCTTTTAAAACATCCTTAAATATTTAAAATCCTGAAAAATCTTTTGAAAGACCTTCAACGTTTTTTCTAAGATTTCTAAAGTACTTAGAATTTTTTAAAATAACCCTGCCAAAAATTTATTATTTCTTCAAAATTCCTTTGAATTATAAAAATAAATTGAAAATTCCTTGACAAAAAAAACTACTGTCTGTGTATAACTTGAACATTTGCTCATGCAAAAAGTGCAGTACGACAAACCCTGAAATCGACACGAATGAGGCTTATAAATGTTTGGGATGTCAAAAACAGTACCTACCACAAATCTTGTGGTGAGAGGATGAGGAAAAGAAAGGACGGATCTCTCATTGCGTGTAGCAGATCAAGAACTACATCACCGGCCAACTCTACCTATTCTGAAATGAGTGAAAACAATTGTAATATGGTGGACCTTGCCTCTTTAAAGGATTTACTGGACAAAAGACTAGATGGTCTAGAGGAGAAAATTGATTATCGTGGAAAAGCAGTGGATAAAGGAATGGCTGAGGTTAAAAATGCCATAGCTGGTATTAGGGAGGATTTCACGGTTATGGAAAATAAAGTGGAAGATATGGGGTTAAGGATAAATAATCTTGAGGATAGGACCGATAATGTTGATAAAAGAAGTCGAAGACAGAAATAGCCGAAAAAATTATCATTTAATATTCGGAGTTGCTGAAATGTTTAGAGATGGAATGGACACTGCTGATAGTACACGTAAGTCACAAAATCTTTTGAAAATACTGAGAGGTGTCGGCCCTGAATTTCAATTACAAGAGATACATTTCTACCGAATTGGTAAAAGGTTACAAACCAGGAACTTTCCAGTCCAATAAAGTTGATTCTGGATACAGAATTAAATGCAATAAAGTTACACAAACAATTTTCACTAATGATATAGAACAAGGCCAAGCAGAAATAATTTCAAGGAATTCGTTGTACGCCGAACAGAACGATATTGCAAAAGACAGAATTGAAAAATCTATCATTTGAACTGCAACAGGAGAATAAATGGCGAAGCAGATCTCCGTATTTTGTATCGGCAAGAAACTCCGGTGTTAATCAAATCGTCAACAAAAGTAAAGGTGACGAAAGAAAACAAGAAAATTGTGAACTAAAAAACATGAGTATCACCAAAATGTGAGAGGTCTGAATACAAAGATTGAGCCAGCGTATATGTTACAGAGATTAAAGGCAGGTAAGGATTGGGGTAGGGGTTTTGACTGCAATAAAATCTAAATTCAAATCTAAGGAAATCTCTCTAAACGGTGTAAAGAGTGTTTGTCCGAATATTAATATTGTAGCTTCTAAAGTATCGAACCAATATTTCTTGCTTATAGACATAGTAGTACATATTCCACCTGGCTAAGATATAAATGAGTTTATTATCTTTACCGAGGAAATGACAGGGCTAAGTAATGTTAAAAGCACACACTCTTTAATAGCGGAAGATTTCAATTTAAAAAACTTCCCTGAGTCACTTAAAAGTGCTAAATCGGATATTGAATTAAATAATCTGATAGATCTGGCTCATTCTTTGAATTTGACACAATATAACAGGATACTTAATAAAAATCTAAGGTGTTTAGACCTATTACATTAGTAATATTTGCGAACAAGTTAAGAAGCTATCTAAGATAGATTTGTATAACTATACAACTCATGCTGAAAAACATTAAAAAGTGACCAAAAAAAAATTTGGGACATTACGTTATAACTTAAAAATTAAACTAGAATCCCTGGGATAATAATATGTGAAGGTCTAGGAATATCTAAGGAGAAAGAAATTGTTGAAGCGTTGACAAGTTACTTCGATAGTGTATATGTAGAGGATGATCAAAATGGGGAGGTGCAATTGTGCAGGGATTCTAGTGGTAAAAACTTGTTGGGAAATGGAGTTATAATTTCAGCCGTGCAGGTAGAAAGTGCGATGAGAAGATACCTAATAAACGCACAGCGGGGTGTGATAAAATTCCTAGTTTTATTCTCCGGCACTGTTGCTTAGCTGAATTTACAGAATATACATCCAGACTGATAAGTGTTGGTGGACAAGTGGACACGATTTGCCTAGATTTCTCAAAAGCATTTGATAAAGTTAACCATACGCTACTATTGAAAAAACTGCATATTCTCAACTTACCGAATAACGTTTAAGTATTTTTAGAGAATTTCTTAAGAAATAGAAAACATTTTATACATTATGCGGGTCATTCTTCTACTTCGTAGCAACCGAATTCGGGTGTTCCTCAAGGATCTAATCTAGGCCCAATTTTCTACACTATTTACTGTAATGAGATAAACAAAGATATATATTCAAAGCTAATATTGTACGCAGATGATACAAAAATTTATTTGAACATCACAAGCATTCAAGATTGTGTGCGCTTCCAAGATGATTTAGATAAGTTTTATAGTTGGTGCGTGAAAAAGAAATTGCAGCTTAATCTAAGTTCCCTGACCTTCTATAGGGAATTTTAACGTAGAATCCGAATTTCAACAATTTAAAAGTGGATTTTTCTGTTTTTTCGAGTTTTTTAAAAAGGAACCGAATGGGGACCCAAAGGGGTCTTTACGGTTACTTTGTCGAGGCTCCATTCGATTCCTTTGGTCCGCCAGGGTAGCTATCACCTACTCAAGAGTAATTAGTCCAATAATGCTCAATCACGAAATTAATAATCTAACGGTACGTAGAGAAAATCATATTTGTGACTTAGGTCTAAATCTCAACTCGCAACTAAAACATACGGAAAACATTTAGAAAATGGAAAGATATGCAAATAAAATGTTAGGATTTCCGTTTCGGGCATTCAAAAGCTTTTAAAAAACTGACACAATAATGCTACTATATAACAGTCTAGTACGAGCTAAGATTGAATACGCCTCAGTTATTTGGGCACCTCAATTGAAATCTCATGTGGTGTCACTTGATCAATGTACAAAATGCTAGATGGGAAAATAGACTGTCCATGTATTTTAAGTAAAATACTTTTTCAGGTGCAATCGTGTGAGCTAAGATCTCATAATGTATTTTACATAAACAAGAAAACAAAAAAGGGCTGTAGCTTTCTGGTCTATGGTATGTGCGTTAAAATGAATGTTCTATGTAATTGTTACCCTGATACGTTTTATATATCTAACACAACGATGACTAAACTAGGTGTTGTTGCAAAAAAATTTGTTCTTAACAAAGAAAAAAGTAATATTTAAAATAACAGAAGAAATGTGAATGAAAGTACGATATTTTTAAGTTTAATTTCGTTTTAATTTTAGTAACTCAATTATCATAATGGCATAAATAACCCCTGTAATTGGTTGTATAAACTGTTGGGTGTTAATAAACTTGAATTGAATTGGCATCTTTTAGAACATCCTCAAATATTTAAAATCCTGAAAAATCTTTTGAAATTTCTTGAAATTTTTTGGAGTTTCAGATTGAAATTTTGAAAATTTTGGGAATTTTTAGAAGGGTTATTTTTAAAAATTCCAAGGTACTTTAAAAAACTTTTTAAAAAGTTCTAGGTATTTTAAAAGATTCTAAAGGATTTGAAAAATTTGAGAGAATCTTAAAAAGGTTCCAAGGAATTTTCGATTGATTACAGAAATTTAATATGAGGTTTTAAAGGATTTGAAATGTTTCAGGATATTTTTAAAATTTCAAGATATTTTCAAGAGCTTTAAAAAATTTCAACAGATTTCAAAAGATTTTTAAGGATTTTAAATATTTGAGTATGTTTAAAAAAATGGCAAGAGATTTTCAATTTATTTTTATGATTAAAAGGAATTTCCAAAAATCCAAACAAAATTTAGGAGGTTTATTCAAAAACATTTCAAAGTACTTTATAAATCTTTAAAAAAGAGCTAGGTATTTCAAAAGATTTTTAAGGATTTGAAAAATTTGAAAGAATTTTAAAAGGTTCAAGGAATTTGAATTCATTTCAATAATTCAGTATGAGATTTTAAAGGATTTAAAATATATCAGGGTATTTTTAACATTTCAAAGAATTTTGAAGACTTTAGTAGTGTTATTTCTAAAAATTCCAAGGTACTTTAGAAATCTTTAAATATGTCAAGTTGCTTCAAAAGATTTGGAAGGTTTCGAAATATTTCAGAGTATTTTGAAAGGTTCCAAGGGATTTCCAATTGATTACAGTAATTTAATATGAGATTTTAAAGGATTTGATATATCTTAGGATATCTTAATAGACTCTAAGGAATTTAAAATTGATTTCAATAATTTAGAATGCGATTTTAAAGGATTTGAAATAAAAAATATTTGACATATTTCAGGGTTTTTTTTTTTAAATTGCAAGAAATTTTTAAGAGCTTTGAAAAGTTTCAAGAGATTTTAAATATTTTAGGATGTTTTAAAACATTCTAAGGAATTTTCAATTAATTTCAGTAATTTGAAGCGATTTTAAAGATTTTTTATGATTTTTATCATCTTTTCTGGTTGAAAGTGGAACTACTTTATTAGAAATTTAGTTTTTTTTTGGTTGATGATTCATCAATTTAGTTGAAAACAAATTTTTTTCTGAAAATTTAACTATTTTGTAGAAAATTCTTTTTGTTTTGTCAATCATCGTGCAGCAGAAAACCTAAGAAAACCGAAGTTCAAGTCGTAAGAATTTCAGATATATTTAAAACTTAAAACCTAAATGGAATGCACGCTCCAGACTTTGCTTGGATCAATTAAATAAATAAAAGTAATTATAAAAAATAACATATAAATTTGTAATTAATTTAGTGAACCGTAAAATCTTTCATTTAGCTCAATTTCTTTGTCTTGATAATATTAGAGGAGGTGGTTCTTTAAAATCATAATTAACTTGAAATTGAATAAAATTAAATGAATAAATGGCCTTAATTCCATTGCGAGCCATGCCTGAAATCGTAATTCAAATACAGATTCCAGTGTATTTCATTTTTACATTTTTCTTAATTAATGGCCGAATAAATCTTAGTTCTTCAAGTACAATTCCATTATACATATGTCTTTATATATGTCTAAAGATCATGAACAAATTTTGTAGGAAAATTAAACTAAATGCTATCCGGTAATGCTTAATGTCTTATTTAAGTGTATGTTAAAGTGCTATTTGCTAGAATTCTTCTGCAATTGAAAAGTCTATATTCAGAAGTTTTCTATACGTTTTTTGCTTGCTCACTTTTTCCTACTTGTTTGATTCTTTTGTGAATTCTATTTTATGACAATTATTTTTATGGCCATTCTTTTTTATGACAAATGCATGAATTCAGCCTTTTTCGACGTCTATGAAACGGGCCTAAAGCTCCACTTTTTGCTCCCTAGGGAGTGAAAAGTAACGTCAGATGTGAATAGTGAAAATTATACATCTTTTTCGCATTTTACGATGATCAGTCCAGTCACTGCTAAAACTTTGAGGAAATTTTGGTGGCAGATAATAGAATTTTGCGGAAATTTACGTAAAGTTACCATGTATATAAATGAAATGAAATTATTATCACTATAAATTACCAACAATTTCATAAGTTTCCGGAAATTTATAAAAATGTTTAAAATTAAATTTTGGATCATTGATGATATGTTACTATATTTACCTGTAATATTACAAAACATGACGAAAAATTTCGATTAATTTCCGGAATTTCGAGAAATGTCAGAAGTCATCCATTTGTTATAAAAAATATCGTATGTTCCAAGAAGGAGTATGGTATTTTCGACTTATATATGTTACTGTTTCAACACTCGCGATTATCACATTATTGTTATCTGAGACGTGTTTAACACGGGATCACTCCTCTATTTTGGTTGACCTTGACAATTATGTGCTATTTCGCACAGACAAAGATCAGGCGGAAGGGGGCGGGGTCAGTTTAAATGTGCATACCAGGTCGGCTTTACACCAACGAGCGGAAGGTTAGCTACTCACGCGTAGAACTATTCGGCGGAGCAAAACTTTCGCCCCGAATATGTCGTGAAGGAAGGGTTGCCAAATTTAATATTGATGACCTACATTATCAACAGTTTCGTTCAGCTGGCGTATTTCAATTTTATGAGTTGGCAGCACTTCTACCACGCTGTTTTCGAGGTGAAAGTTTCGCTCCCCCCAATAGATACATTTCTGATGATTATGATTATTATTAATATAAGTCATGAAACATCGTATACTATTAAAGTAGCTAACTGTGAAAAGCAAGATTGAACATAGGATACAAGAAGTTACACCCATATTCTAGGAGATTTTCGCAACAAAATTGGGTAAAATCGCGCTAAGAAAAACTACTACATATATGATACAAGAACATGATATAAATCTGGCCACACATTTTCTTCGCAGGCGAGAAAGATGTTGAAGAATAATATTCGATAGGCCATTCTTATTTATTGTTTGGATCCTGGTTGATAATAGAAGCAGACGGTCTCATTCAAACCTTTTGTACCCGATGTGCGGGGAATACACTCGTCGTGTGTCCCTGTATTATTTGAAGTGATTCAGGCTCGGTCAAATCAATAATGAAAAATGGCAAATTTTTAGAACTATGTCGCGGGGCTTGAGAGGCAGGGACATGAGTCAAATTAGTTCTCCTGTTAATCGCAGATGGCGCTGCCGCTAAACGCCGTGAGCCACGCGCGTGCGCGCAAAGTAAATGGTCTGTTGTCGTCTGCTGCATGGCGCAAGTGATTGGTCATAAGTTCATTATTTTGAGATTCAACACATATAAAGATGCATCCTGCGATACGGGGTTGTCAGCCACATACGAGATGGGTCTGATTTCCCCGAGGGGAACCCCGAGGCAGCTCAGTCTTGGCTCGTTCGTCACACGGTAAACTTTTTTTTTAGTGCTCTTGGCCTTCTGGAAACTGTTGTCCTTCTCCTCGATCCCGGTGACCTATCATAGCCCGCCCCTTATCCTGTTACTTGCTCTGAACCTCCACCTGGTGACTGCGTTTTCTCCTAGAGTAGGACCTATCATTGCCGACCAGCGAGCCTCGCCCGAGCCACTGCGTTTACGTCACGCCAATTACCGAGGCCTGGCGGTTTCATAGGCTTCCCGCTTCACCTGGCGCCCGACAAAAATACTTACATACCTTGTCCTTCCAAAAGTTTTTAACTCGCTGAGAAATTGAAACCTTGTTTTTGACCCACACTGTCTAACTCTTGACATTTACTTTAACAAAAATTTATTTTTGCATGCTATTGATTCCACTTGCCACCCCATTTTTGGATTTATTTCTAATTTTACAATGATTTGTATATTCTCATGATTTGTACGTACCTGTAATTACTATCTTTGGTACTGATCTATTTTTATTTATGCCATGATTTATAGGTGACCATGGCCACATGCCTGCTTATAAAGTGATCACTATAATTGCGATTTTATACTTCAGGTTATATGCATTGAAAATTGTGCCATTTATCTAGGAAAACTTCAATGTATACTCGCGTAACGTAGTTCGACGGTTGAATAAAATACGAGAAGGAATCCACGAACGGAAATTAAATTAGCATATTTCTTTTGGCATAAAAGTAAGATACTTTCAATCAGTCTTAAAGGGAATAAGAGTAAACCGAATTTAAAAATAAACCGAAAAATTGTTTAAAAAATTATAAATTTGTTTAGGGAAAGTACCAACTTATTTTTCGAAAAACAAAACCAAATTCACAAAATATTATTGAAAAAGATGGGACCTAAAGGAAGTAGTAGCATGCGTTCATTGAATATTTTAATCGCCTATCTCGGCGAAAAACATAGGCGCGTTAACAAGAAATTATGCGCAGCCCGTACCCCTATGACTTGCAACATAGTCACGCGACGTATATCCTAAACAAAAGGCACTACGACGATCTTGATTAGAAATCTTAAAAATAAATCCAAGTGTTCGCATAGAAATTAAAATAAAATGAGAGGACCTATTATAGGAACTTAGATAGGGTGTCACATCATTACTAATTTAATCAAAGTTCATCAAATGAAATTGAATTTTCTTATTTAAAAACTAGATTGGACATCCATACAGGGTGTCCTACAAATCAGAAGTTTAACGCGATTGAAGAATAAATGACACTTCGATCGGATAAAGTAAAAAATAAAATGCCGAAACCAACCATAACGTAAAGCGACCACGATAATCTAGATCGGGAAAACGCTGCTGCATTTCCAAATCAAAACAGCGATTCGACTTACAACACAAAAACACGGTACTATCCCGAAAACAATTAATAGGTCAATAGGTCGGGGTAGAGGTTTCGCTATTAAAAATATAGAAACCCCATTGAGAGATGGGTTAGACGGAGACCGACTGATTCAACCAATAACTACAGAACCATCTCACACTCGAAATAAACAATTCTCACTCTATGACCTGACTCAAAATCCAAACCAAACATTTGAATCCATAGAAAATACATTTTTTGGGGATAAAGAAAATTTACCCACAAAAGAACGTGTGTAGAAACACATAATCTACGAAGAAGAACAAACAAAACTTCTCACCTAGAAAATAGAAGTATGTCGGAAAACCGACAAACAACCAAAAATCAGATTTTTTATTGCAATTCCTTTCTGGAAAACAGAACACGATTTATTTAAGAAACCGAAGAACTTTTAGAAAGTATAGAGCTTAACGAATTCAAGAAGCAACAAAAGAACAGATTTTTTAAAGAAATGGAAAAAAGAGCAAACGATTACGGATTTGACAATTACCCAAATAATCAAACAATCCCAGCTACTTATTTTCCATACGGAATGATACAAATCCCCTGCCAGATAATGTCTAACTGGCGCATCAAATTAAAAAATAACAAAGAAGCCAGTCTCGCACATTTCCTAACAGAACTTAAAAGATTTGACCGTGGATATAGAGTAAATGATCGCGATATTTGAAAAACATAGCCGCATTACTTGTCGAGGACGCAAAAGATTGGTGTTCCGTAAATAAACCTTCTTGGAGATCATTATCAGACTTTTACGAGGATTTAAAAAATTCTTATATTGACGAACGATTTTCAGAAGAAATTAAACAAAAAGTAAAATTTTGCGACTAAAAACGGGCTCAAGACATCCACTATTATCTGGTGGAAACTAGAAAACTTTTTACGAAACTTCACCCCAGTAAAGTAGTGGGGATAAAAATAGTTAGGAAAATAATAAAGATTTCAGTGAAAATAAAAAGGATCGAAATGACAACCGAAACGGAAACCAGCATAATTAGGGTAAAAACAATACAAAAGCCGATTTTAATTCTCGCCATTTAGATTTCCATTCCGACCTTTCCAAATAATTTTCAACAATTTTTCAGACTTAACTTCAGATCTAGATTTTCATGCGATTTCCTACCTAGACCCTAATCAAATTTTCAACCTAGATTTAAAAACGATAGACCATGATTGTGGCAGATATAATGGGTCCATTATCGATTTCCAAAAAGAGAAAAAAACCAATACTTACTAGTTTTTGTGGATATTTTACGAAATGGGTTGAAGTCATTCTAATTAAAAAAGCTAATATAACTCTAAAACGCCAAAATACTACTCCCAGGCAAATCCGACAGAACGTTATAACAGGACTATCAAACAAATGATCAAAACTCACTTAGATAACGATCACGAATGGGACCGCTCCAGTCCATCCGTAAAAACTTAGTAAACGATAACGATATAGAATTTCAAAGTTTAGGCAAATGGACAGATACATTAAGAAGGTTGCAAATTCCAAAAGAAGTCCAGAAAAATTTGGATTAGGCAAATGACAAACAGGCAAGCAGATATAATTTGAGAAGAAGATCAGTAAAATTTAAAGAAGGAGTTAGGGTTTCAACAAGGGTAACAAAATTATTAAACAAGGCAGATAAAAAAGCAGGTAAGCCTTACAACAAATGCGAAGGTCCGTTTCTAATAAAAAAGAGAAAATATCTGCAACTATCTACGAACTGAAAAACCTCAAAGGAAAAAGTATGGGTAAATGGAATGTAGATGAGTAGAGGACGAAAAAGAAGAAATCAATAAACAATGGAAGGACCTAAGAAAACAAACAAGAACCAAACACACAGAACAATTACTAAAAATTAATTTTTAAAAATGCACCAAAAAAAAACTGAAGGATTGAAAACTAGAAACAAATACTAATCTAACTCCGGCAACCATCATTTTCAATTTATATGTTACAGGAACCAGAAAACCATGGAAGAGAGCTGTCAGAGAAAAATAACTGAGAGCACCGCGTCTTCTCACATTAACCTCAGGGCAAACCTAAATCTATTCCAATGTCAATTTTCGAAAAATTAATATCACAATTAATTTACATAATACATGATCTTTCTGTAACGACAGACCCTGTAGATATAGATCAAACTATTAGACACGAAATAACGACTGATCAGTCAGTTGCTCTCCTCGCTGACAACCGCCAAGCCGGCACGACGACTGGTCATCACCTCGCCTCGTCACGAAGCCGATGCATCTTCTTAACTTCCGGGAAATAATCATCTCTTACGACTTGCCACCTCTGTCAAGGGTATCTGCTAACACCATATGAGTGACTAATAAAGTTACACTGTATTATTTTATTCGTTCTTTTAATTTTGTCTTGAACCTTATCTCGGTAAACCAACTCCCGATTTGCCTCCCTGGGTTTACCTCATATTACTAGATTTGCAATCGTAAGGCTTTTATGTATGGAAGGAGAGCTTAGTGTAGAGATTGAATACGCTGGTAGACGTAGAGTGTATTGTCTTTCTGAAGGGTCTATTCCAGACGGGTTCATTCAAGAAGACGAAAATGGATCCCGTCATGTTTTCCAGTCTCACGTCTGTTTTTAGCATGGTTACAAACGATTCAGTTGAAAAGGTAAAGATAAAATAGTCGGAAACCGTGGGAAAATCATGAATGATAATATTCAACGTACGCGCGCTCTAATCTCTAAAATTAAAACATACGGTTACGAATTTAGTGAAATGTGGGAGAACGATCTCAGGCGTTTGAAAAAAGAACACAAAGATCTGACTCCATTTTTTAAACATCGCGTTCTAAAACTAGAAGAAATAATAAACCCTCGTGATGCTTTTTACGTCGGTCGTACGGGAAACATCTAATCTTTTGACGAGGTGAAATACCTGGGTTTCACTTGAAATCATGAGATCCATAAAACTAAGCTAAACACTCGTAGACATATCAGAAATTTGGCGTCAATACGATCCATCCACTCACACGCGTGGTCCTTTCGCATCATATATTAATATGATTTGAAAAACTAAACCAAAAGCGAGTAGGTGACCATGATATTGAATCGATGAGACTTCAAAAGCGGAATACCAACGTCAATAAAAACAGGTAAATGGGATCTAACACGATCGTGAACAAACTAATTCAAATCCCTGCTGGCGATTTGTGCCAAAATTACATCGTAACTCTTTCTGGGATAAATTGGGTCAATGCAATAATTTACCTTAAAATTGAGATGGTTCAAACACAGGAAAAATGATCAATCATGCTACACAACCCGTAAAGCGTGATAAGGAATGTCGCACCTGCAAAAGATAAAAGGCTGTACCTATGTTGAGCATACAGAGAAGAGGCAATCACAACTCTGCCTAATACAAATGTTGTTATTGCAACGTACATGACAGCACAAACCCGATTAAAGTTGTACGATTACTTGTTGCAACTAGATCGAAGTGTCTTCTTATACTATGCCACAGATTCCCGCATAGATGTCACTTGCAGAACCCAGGGCGAATACGGTTCCCCTCTAGACTCACTCTTTGGGGGATTAACCAACGAGTTCGAAAAATATCACACTAAGGGTAGCAATATTCGACGACGACTGCTAGACTCATCAAGACTCTCGTCTTGTCGTTTATCCAGATGGGTCAGTCTCCTCACTTCGTGTTGACAGTCTCAGACCCAATATATGGACTACAACAGTATTAGCTTCATCATCCCTATTAATACCCGAATTCCATAGCAATAGATCCCCCCTTCATTGTTTGCATCCCTTAAATCATACTTATTTAATCACTTTCTTACCATATATTTTTGAACATTTCTGCATTTTTTATTTGACCTTCAGTAATAAAATTTTAAGCACAAACTTTTAGTTTTCTTGTTTTAATCAGATGTCATTATTTTAATTTTCTGAATAAATCCATTTTAATAGGTTTTAATGTAATCCTAATCGCTTTTATTTATCATTCCATTGCTTTAGTAAATAAGTTCCATAATTCGCATTTAAAAATTAAATAAGTTACGTTAACATTAAATTTCCAGTTCAAACCATTCAGAAATATAATCATACATTGCAATTACTATGTATGACGTCAGAGATGTCCCTTTTTCCTTAAATTGATAACCAGACCTGCGTGAAAACAAAAGCTAGGCAGTTATACACGTGCTTGCATCAGATGTAATTATTAGAAGAGAGGGGCGGGGGTATTCATGCGGGGAGTAACGTCTCCCATGTGCTTCATATATCCATCCCGCCTGGACAGGAGTCCCTGATCACAAAACGTAGTGGTGGTGGTAGGCGCTTGCCTAGACAGACGACCGAAAAGTAGGGGTAGGCGGTGGCTGTCGCTC
>NC_046657.1:45732974-45735295 GCF_010883055.1 Belonocnema kinseyi
GTAGCAATATTCGACGACGACTGCTAGACTCATCAAGACTCTCGTCTTGTCGTTTATCCAGATGGGTCAGTCTCCTCACTTCGTGTTGACAGTCTCAGACCCCATATATGGACTACCACAGTGTTAGCTTCATCATACCTATTAATACCCGAATTCCATAGCAATAGATCCCCCCTTCATTGTTTGCATCCCTTAAATCATATTTATTTAATCACTTTCTTACCATATATTTTTGAACATTTCTGCATTTTTTATTTGACCTTCAGTAATAAAATTTTAAGCACAAACTTTTAGTTTTCTAGTTTTAATCAGATGTCATTATTTTGATTTTCTGAATAAATCCATTTTAATAGGTTTTAATGTAATCCTAATCGCTTTTATTTATCGTTCCATTGCTTTAGTAAATAAGTTTTATAATTCGCATTTAAAAATTAAATAAGTTACATTAACATTAAATTTCGAGTTAAAACCATTCAGAAATATAATCATAAATTGCAATTACTATGTATGACGTCAGAGATGTCCCTTTTTCCTTAAATTTATCACCAGACATACGTGAAAACAAAAGCTAGGCAGTTATACACGTGCTTGCATCATATGTAATTATCAGAAGAGAGGGGCGGGGGTATTCATGCGGGGGGTAAAGTCTCCCATGTGCTTCATATATCCCTCCCGCCTGGACAGGAGTCCCTGATCACAAAACGTAGTGGTGGTGGTAGGCGCTTGCCTAGACAGACGACCGAAAAGTAGGGGTAGGCGGTGGCTGTCGCTCCACAGTTGCACCTTACATTATATTAGATTTTTACATTTTGCATAAGATGCTTGTATAAAGGATCATGTTTCATATGCAGCACTGTATAACAACCTGTGATTTTGCGGCGTTCACCTACTTGAATATCGCCAACTTCTTCTGGAGTCATTGCGCTAACCTCACCGCTTGCCATATTTACTTTCGCCCGTTTTTTATTGCGATTACGCGTCCACATATAGATTCCGGCAAAAAAATGATTACTCTCTAATAATGCAAAGACATCACCATCAGATGATGATAATACAATTTGTTCCTGATTTGGCATTCGACCTTTTTTCAGTAGAATTAGCTTGTCGGCGGGAAAAGTGTATCTTCGAAGTTCGAGCATACGGTTTGGATTTTCAATGGGGAACAGCCGAATAAATGTGAGTTCTTCAAGTCCATATCCATTTCCGTCAGCAGAGGGAAGCCATGTAGGAGGAGCCATGGACCTGGAAGAAGAAGATTCGGACCTGTCACGAAGACGAGGCTCGTTAGAACGCAAGTTAGTCCTAACAGGAGAAGCAAGAGACCGCTCAGGTGAATGATTTCTTTCAGAAGAATACGATGATAAAGGATCAGAAGATCGCTTGCGATTAGCACCAGGAATGGGATCGCCATTAGGTAAGCATTCAAATTGTGAACTGAACTCTGTAACATGAAAGAGGGGATTACCATTTTTTTAAGTACGTATATATTTCGTCAATCCTTCGTGGCAATATTGCGAGGTCAGTGTATATAAAAATAAAAAGAATCGTTTCTCGGTTTTCACAACGGGATTAAGGTAGTAACTTGCCTGTAAAGGATGTTGAAGATAATAAAAATATGCAAAATATTTCGGAATTGTTCTAAATGCACCTTGACTATTAGAAATGGCAGCTTTCAAATATTTCAGACATAGACATTCAGCTAACAAAGTTCCGCATGCTTCGCTTCAACCTATCGTGATAGTCAAAATTAATTTAGCAATCGCCATGCACTAGTATAATCGAGAAATGCAAAAAAAAGCGAATCTCTACTAAATTATTACGATGGAGTAATGACTAGGCACTTTTCATCAGAGAGTCTTTCACACAAACAAATCGATTCACTCAAAGTGCCGATATCATACTTTGAGTGCAGGGGGAAGGGTCTTTTGTCATAAAGTAGATGGGCTACCAAGAGTTTTTTTGCCTCACATTAATAAGATTAATGTTTATTGCTAAGACAAATTTAACAGGATACCAGAGAAATAACTTTTGTAGGCTATAAATATTTAGACTGTTTTGCCTAAACTAGACTTATATTTCGTCTATCATGGAGACTTCAAGAATCTGTCATGTAAATGCTTAATCTCTCTAAACATAATATCAAGAATTTCAATTATTTTTCAACGTTCTGGATTACTACATTGTTGCTGTTTCTGAGACGTGATTACCATCTGATCACTTGTTGCGATACCGAATTTGGATATGAAATCCTTGCTTTCGTACTGAACTATAGTAAAATTATTATTACAGGGGACTTAGACACAAACTTCAATGTTATCAGT
>NC_046657.1:45735395-45737138 GCF_010883055.1 Belonocnema kinseyi
ATAATGTAAGGTACAACTGTGGAGCGACAGCCACCGCCTACCCCTACTTTTCGGTCGTCTGTCTAGGCAAGCGCCTACCACCACCACTACGTTTTGTGATCAAGGACTCCTGTCCAGGCAAGAGGGATATATGAAGCACATGGGAGACGTTACTCCCCGCATGAATACCCCCGCCCCTCTCTTCTAATAATTACATCCGATGCAAGCACGTGTGTAACTGCCTAGCTTTTGTTTTCACGTATGTCTGGTGATAAATTTAAGGAAAAAGGGACATCTCTGACGTCTTACATAGTAATTGCAATTTATGATTATATTTTTGAATGGTTTTAACACGAGATTTAATGTTAATGTAACTTATTTAATTTTTAAATTCGAATTATAAAACTTATTTACTAAAGCAATGGAACGATAAATAAAAGCGATTAGGATTACATTAAAACCTATTAAAATGGATTTATTCAGAAAATTAAAATAATAACATCTGATTAAAACTAGAAAACTAAAAGTTTGTGCTTAAAATTTTATTACTGAAGGTCAAATAAAAAATGCAGAAATATTCAAGAATATATGGTAAGAAAGTGATTAAATAAATATGATTTAAGGGATGCAAACAATGAAGGGAGGATCTATTGCTATGGAATTCGGGTATTAATAGGTATGATGAAGCTAATACTGTTGTAGTCCATATATGGGGTCTGAGACTGTCAACATGAAGTGAGGAGACTGACCCATCTGGATAAACGACAAGACGAGAGTCTTGATGAGTCTAGCAGTCGTCGTCGAATATTGCTACCCTTAGTGTGATATTTTTCGAACTCGTTGGTAATCCCCCAAAGAGTGAGTCTAGAAGGGGACTGTATTCGCCCTGGGTTCTGCAAGTGACATCTATGCGGGAATCTGTTGCATAGTATAAGAAGACACTTCGATCTAGTTGCAACAAGTAATCGTACAACTCTAATCGGGTTTGTTCTGTCATATACGTTGCAATAACAACATTTGTATTAGGCAGAGTTGTGATTGCCTCTTCTCTGTATGCTCAACATAGGTACAGCCTTTTATCTTTTGCAGGTGCGACATTCCTTATCACGCTTTACGGGTTGTGTAGCATGATTGATCATTTTTCCTGTGTTTGAACCATCTCAGTTTAGTTTTTCAAATCATATTAATATATGATGCGAAAGAACCACGCTTGTGAGTGGATGGATCGTATTGACGCCAAATTTCTGATATGTCTACGAGTGTTTAGCTTACTTTTATGGATCTCACGTTTTCAAGTGAAACCCAGGTATTTCACCTCGTCAAAAGATTGGATGTTTCCCGTACGACCGACGTAAAAAGCATCACGAGGGTTTATTATTTCTTCTAGTTTTAGAACGCGATGTTTTAAAAATGGAGTCAGATCTTTGTGTTCTTTTTTCAAACGCCTGAAATCGTTCTCCCACATTTCACTAAATTCGTAACCGTATGTTTTAATTTTAGAGATTAGAGCGCGCGTACGTTGAATATTGTCATTCATGATTTTCCCACGGTTTCCGACTATTTTATCTTTACCTTTTCAACTGTATCGTTTGCAACCATGCTAAAAACAGACGTGAGACTGGAAAACATGACGGGATCCATTTTCGTCTTCTTGAATGAACTCGTCTGGAATAGACCCTTCAGAAAGACAATACTCTCTACGTCTACCAGCGTATTCAATCTCTACACTAAGCTCTCCTTCCATACATAAAAGCCTTACGATTG
>NC_046657.1:45737238-45737822 GCF_010883055.1 Belonocnema kinseyi
AAAGCTGTGGAGTGGAGATTTTTTATAGATTCTTTAAAAAGAAGTTTTAAAGCGTTGTCATTAAACAAAAGAAATAAATATGTTTCGATACCTATAATAGCATACTCGGTGACGTTTAAGGAAAAATATGCAAACATACAAATGGTTTTGGGTAAGATTAAATACGGAGAAAACAAGTGGCAAATTTGTGGCGATCTGAAGATCTTGACAATAATTCTAGGTCAGCAATCTGGTTTTACAAAATTTGCATTATTTCTTTGCTTATAAATGAGCTGGCTAAAATTCTATCGAGCGAGAAATTGCAAGAAGGAATCTTTGATGGACCTCAAATTCGTAAGAAGTTGAGAGATTAAGCGTTCATTGCCACAGTGAATGTCAAGGAACGAGATGCATGGCTGAGCTTCAGAAGTTCTTAGGCAATCAGAAGATTGACAACTACCGGAAATTAATGTCTGACTTGCTCAAAAACTACAAAAAAATGAGTTGTTTTATGAGTTACAAGCTACACTTTCTTCATTCCCATCTGGAAAACTTCCGAATAAATCTTGAAAATTACAGTGAGGAACAAGAAGAACGCTTCCATC
>NC_046657.1:45737878-45738068 GCF_010883055.1 Belonocnema kinseyi
GATAAAATCGATTTGCTAATAATTTAAAAACATAACAAGTTTTAATTCAATTTTAAAACCGCGAATGATTCAGTTTATATTATTTTATTTCTATCAGGCTGCAATAATGTTTTTCAAATTGTATAATTAAAATCGTAAGACGTCTCCTTTCGAAAAATAGTGTTGATCCCACAACAAGAGATGGGGTTCT
>NC_046657.1:45738078-45738416 GCF_010883055.1 Belonocnema kinseyi
AAAAGTTTCACCCGATCGCTTTGAAAAAGGACTAGTGTCACTGAACTGTCTGAATTGGTTAAGATTAAGAGTGAAATCCACAAGAAAATATTTTTGCACCACTCTTTAATCTATACACATCACACCTAGGTGCAAAACTTAATCATTGAAAATACCATAAGTACACGGGCCAGTTTTGATCGAATCTTTCAGGCCCAATTCAGACCCTGACAGCCTGTAGGTAAACGACAGGTCAGTGTTTTACCGACTCAAGTATCACACGAATGGTTGTATGCGAATTTTACGCGCTTTCCACTCAGCAGCACATACTTTTCTAATACCTCTAGAACATAATGTAA
>NC_046657.1:45738516-45739726 GCF_010883055.1 Belonocnema kinseyi
TTACATTATGTTCTAGAGGTATTAGAAAAGTATGTGCTGCTGAGTGGAAAGCGCGTAAAATTCGCATACAACCATTCGTGTGATACTTGAGTCGGTAAAACAGTGACCTGTCGTTTACCTACAGGCTGTCAGGGTCTGAATTGGGCCTGAAAGATACGATCAAAAATGGCCCGTGTACTTATGGTATTTTCAGTGATTAAGTTTTGCACCTAGGTGCGATGTGTATAGATTAAAGAGTGGTGCAAAAATATATTCTTGTGGATTTCACTCTTAATCTTAACCAATTCAGACAGTTCAGTGACACTAGTCCTTTTTCAAAGCGATCGGGTGAAACTTTTTTAGGTAGAACCCCATCTCTTGTTTTGGGATCAACACTATTTTTCGAAAGGAGACGTCTTACGATTTTAATTATACAATTTGAAAAACATTATTGCAGCCTGATTGAAATAAAATAATATAAACTGAATCATTCGCGGTTTTAAAATTGAATTAAAACTTGTTATGTTTTTAAATTATTAGCAAATCGATTTTATCTGTCACACAGGCCGCTTCTTGCCACTGTGAACATCTTGATGGAAGCGTTCTTCTTGTTTTGTAGTTTTTGAGCAAGTCACTGTGGCAATGAACGCTTAATCTCTCAACGTCTTACGAATTTGAGGTCCATCAAAGACTCCTTCTTGCAATTTCTCGCTCGATAGAATTTTAGCCAGCTCATATATAAGCAAAGAAATAATGCAAATTTTGTAAAACCAGATTGCTGACCTAGAATTATTGTCAAGATCTTCAGATCGCCACAAATTTGCCACTTGTGTTCTCCGTATTTAATCTTACCCAAAACCATTTGTATGTTTGCATATTTTTCCTTAAACGTCAACGAGTGTGCTATTATAGGTATCGAAACATATTTATTTCTTTTGTTTAATGACAACGCTTTAAAACTTCTTTTTAAAGAATCTATAAAAAATCTCCACTCCACAGCTTTTTATATATCTTTTTTTAATTCGTTCAGAAGACCGTAATCATTGTTACAGTAAACCAAGTCGTCTTTTTCTGTAACGTGTTTTCGTAATGACTCATCCCTATTCCGATAAAATGAAACCTTTGTTCTTTTAGATAGCATATTTCTTTCTTTCAGAGCTAAAGCTAACAATTCAGCTTCATCTTTCGGCAGCCCTAGTTCTCTGATTAAATCAGTCAGTTCTTCTTGATG
>NC_046657.1:45739826-45750269 GCF_010883055.1 Belonocnema kinseyi
GTATACGCCTTTGTTTTACTATATTCTTCCCCATTCCTTTTTTCTTTTCTCAATTTTTTAAATTCCGTTTTGAGCTCCTTCTTTTTCTCAATACAATCCTTAACCTAGCCACTGCTATTCTGCCCTTTACTAACTTCCTTTTTCCTTAGCTAAACTCTCTAAACTGTTCTTTTCCTTGTCTTGAACAATCCCCTTTTGCTGTTCTTTACATTTGTTTTCTTTTTATCTATATTGCTAATACCTTTTTCTCCCACGGATGTTACTATTAGGTTCCTCTTTCTCCTCCTGAGTGTGTATATCCTCCTTCCTCGTCTCGCTCTATATTTCCGTTTGAGATAAACCATCCCAACACCTCCAAGCTCTTCAACAACTTCTTTTCCTCCCAATTCAGTATTTTATCTTTGGATTTTCTTTCTTTCTCTTCTCTCCATTCCCTTCCTCCCACATCACCTGTTCTCTCATAGAAATTCTTACCTACTATAAGTCTAATCTCTTCTTCATATTCTTCCATAATTTCTTTTATCTCCTCTGTTTTCTCCTGCCTATCAGCGTTCATATAAGTCCCCACTATCTTTCACTAATCTATAACCATCTTTACCATATTTTCTCAAAAACTCCCTATCCTTTCTCTATAATCCTGCTATATTTAAGTAACATATCCTCCATTCTTCCCTACACCCGTTTCTCGTATCTTTTTGTTTCTTACTATTTCTTATTTTCCTATCTCCCGTTCTATATTTTCTGAGGTTCCCAGCACCTCATTTCTTAATAACTCTTTCCTTTCTTCGTCTCGATCCCACCATACTCCGTCTATAGTTTCCTCAGTGCCATTTTCTCCTATCTTCGAGTTTCATTTCCTGTATCTGCTTACCCTGTCCCCTCTTTTCCCTTTGATGAAAGCCTTAAGCTATGCCACGCTTTTTGCTTTTTCTCTTCGATGTTACTTGCTTCGCTACCTATGAGTTCAATTCAAACGCTTTCGTCTCATATTCGTCCCTAAATCTATCTATCGTCGTGTTCTGGTACTTGTTTTGCCTTTCTGCGTCATTACCCCACCCTGCTACTACCAATGCGATTAAACCAGTACTCCAACCCTGTCTGAATCTCAAAACCTACATAACATTAACTTCCGCACAAATCTGTCTCAATCCTCAAAAATATCTTCTCTTCCTTGTCAACCTCACAATCCTTCAATAAATCTCTTACAAACAAACCCTTTTACACAGTTTTAAAATACCATTTAAAAAGATGTTCTAGCGATTGTTCTGGGCTATTGCTTGTCCGTTGCCTCGGCTCAGTTCTATTGACACTCTCAACTGAACCATGGCCTCCATCCGAGAGAGGCCTATTGTAGGTGGCACTGCGTGATACTGGTGACGTAACCGCACAATTTACTCCAACAAGTAAGTGTGTGGGATGTGTGTGTGAAGAAATAGGGAAGAAGGTGCAAGAAAAATGTAAACTCTTAGGGGACACATTTTAAGATTCTATTCCATTCCAGAAATAAATAAATCATCCTTGACTTTTAAGAGAACTACAATTAGCCCGTCAGCCCGCTGCCAAAAAGCGGTCTGAAAAGGGTTGGCATGCACCCCTGAAAATTCAGTGACCTTCCAAAATTATTCTCATATTGAAAATTATTGATTTTCAAAATGGCATGAGATTATAGGGGGAAATGATCTTCAAACATAAATTGGAAGTTAGCAAATTGTTAGGTTATTTTGTAATGAGAGTCTAATGCATGTCATTTATGTTTTTCTTCATTTTACATATAATTATGTAGTTTTTCAGCCGGGCATAAAAATTCGTTGTTACAAACATTTAAAATCAGCTGTATTTGATTTCGTGAATCAACCAGCAAATGAGCAACAAGAATCTTATGCATACCATCAGATAAACTAACGCCACTCAACATACGATCAGAAGATCAATAATTATTTAATAAATTATATACAATAAATTATGCTTGTAAAAATGGTTTTGGGTAAAGGCTAATAGCGACTACGCACACGTAATATTAAAGCTTACGGCCATATCCGCACTCAACTGTATTAGTGAAGGGTTAGCAGGGGACGAACTAAAAAATGGTATTAGCATAGTTTGTTGTTCAGATCATGAACAATCTATTGGCATATTTAGTTTATTGTTTTATTAGTATTTACACTGGTTGACAGACATTCCACAAAAGTTTGGGGACATCTCTGTAAAAATGTTAACGCTGCTAGCTAAAAATCCGTCCAAAAAGATTTTCATTGACTTTGACGAGTACAAGACACCATCCATCAAAGACAATGAGAATATTTTTGGCGATAATTTTGACCGAGACTTTTGCATAACTGGTACGTACCAATATCATTTTTATGATATGGCATCAATGTAATGATATAATAATAGCCATTTCTTTATCGAAATTCTAGGTCCCGATAAGAATAGGCCAGTCGATTTTAAAAAAGAATTAAAAAATCTTTCATTTAGAAAAGCTCTGGTAACATTTTTTGCTGATCATTAGTCTTCTGAAGTCGTAAAAGATGTAATAAAAGATAAACAAATTTACTTGTCGTATAAAAATGCTATCTATATACAGTTTCTAATAAGACAGTACCCTGCCGGATTGTGAGAGAATTTGAATGCCAGGGGCATGACGAGGCTGATTCCGAAATGCTTTTTATCTTGAAGAAAATAAAAGCACCGTGCACTGTAATTTTATAATGTTCTAACATCGACATACCGGTTATCCCACTTGGAAATATGGCTCATTTTGCGTAAGATGTTGAAGTTTTGCTACTCTTTAGCAAAGGGAACGAACGTATGTGAATGTTCAAAAAATTTTTGAAGTCTTTGGAGCTGATTTATGTTTTGCTTTACCTGATTTTCACGCTCTAACTGGGTGCCATTTCAATCCAGCCTTCTTTAAACTAGGAAAACAGCGCCCATGGAAATTTTTTTTTGGTAAGCCTGAACTGCTCTGAATCCAGCGTCAACAACACTCTTACACATCGGATCTGACAAAATCCTTCGTGAAGAATTTTTCCAACTTGATCCTTGTGTTATACGTCCTTGCTAAACTGAACTACAGCAGCAGATGTTAAGGACAGTATATATTAACAGCATTTAAAGTAACGCAACGAAAGCAAATCCACCTTCACTGGATCCTTCAGATTTTTGATGGATTCTAAGCAATGATAGTTATACTTTTCACTGGTTTCATGGAGCTCAATTCCCTAAACATGTTGCGGAAATTTGACAGAAACGTGAATTCACAAATCTTATCTAAGTCCTTCGCAAGCTTCATGGTAATCGCAATGCTGATGGCACGCTACCTTTTAGTAAACACAATTTGTATATCATTTGTAATTTCACATTTTTAATTTTAATATTTTCCGATTTTTTACACGTTATAGATTAGGAGTTTATTGACGGCGACCAGATCATTGAAGATATTTCCGATGATCACACAGATTCGGAAGAGGATGAGATCTCAGATGGCGAAATAATGTACGAAGATGGTGATGGCTAGATATAAATTGTGATATATACACATATTATAAGTTTTTCTATGAAATAAAATAAATTTTTAATAAACTGCCTATACATTTCAATTTTAAATTATTTAAGAAGGGTTTGATAATTTCCTTACAGTAGGAAAAAAGAACCATTTCATTTCAGGAATGAAATTTACCAAGAATATCGTTTAACAGCATTAAAGTTTATTTTTCGCTATATATAACCATGATAAATGAAAATGGCATGCGTAACAGCGTTGTTACTCATCCGCCGGTTTATTTGCGCAATCTAGACATCTGATTTAAAATATTTGTCTCAACGAATTTTCAAGCCCATCCCAAAAACTGAATAATTATATGTAAAGTTAACAAAAATTTCAATGGCTTGCATTAGACTCCCTTTGCAAATTGCCCGAATTCTTTGTACTCTATTTGCATTGATGCCGACACGTAGGGGACTGGTAAAATGCATGACGTTTGCGTTACATGATATTACTTATCGTATGAGATCATATATTACAAGGGCATTAGTTAGGCTATCATTAAAATATCGTTATAATGGATACAGATGTATCCAGCGGTACCGCTCATTAGACCCACGATAAACTCATGCCGTTGATTTTTTTTTGCATGTAATGCCAAAAATGGTTGAACTGCAAAATTGCATGCATTAGACTATAGTTCAAAAATCAAATATTCCGGAACACTTTTGAAAGTGCATGCCAACACTTGTGTCCCTCGCTAGACTAATGCCGATTCGTTTCCGGTACATTTTTTTCACGAAATATCGTTTAGTAGGCTCGGCATTCATTAGCATATCATTGCAAGACACCATTTTTTATAACGAATAAAAAATTAACTTTAAATTAATTTAGCATGGGTGATTCCTAAGATGTTCCATAAGGGCTACCGCAGGTTCATGCGTTCTAAAATTTGTAAAAACTATGAATACAACTTCAGCGGAAACAGCTATTTTTACTGTTTCTTTTTTAGAAAAAATTCTAAGCTCCATCTTTATGAAAGATTGTGAATGTCCAGAAAAAAATACACTTTATCTCAATCTTAAAAGTTGTAAAATGATCTAACACACCTAAAAACGAAACCTTTTACGAAAATTTAAAAAACTTTGTTATGAAGAAATTGTTAAAGCCAATGATCAAATTTCTGAGTTTCGCCTTTGAAAATTTTAACTATTTATAAAAAATTATATTTTCTTTGTAAGAACCTTGGATCATTAAAAAAACGAGGTCTCCGAGACAGCGAGCCAAAGCCAACAACACCCAGCCATGAGCCTGCGTTCTTTCCCAAGCGGGTGGCTGATTCTACCACAAAGCTGGAACCTGGGTTCTTTCCTAAGTGCGTGGTTGATTTCACTAAAACTGATTCCTCGCTGGTTTTGAAAAAAACATCCTGAACGGACGCAAAAAGATCTTTCTGAAGGGTTTTGGAGTTCTTGAGCATATTTTATGAAGTACATTAGTAGATGAGCAGGCTGCGTTCCCACTACAAATCCCTATCTTACCGACATTAAGAGGCTTCGACCTGTAGTGGTTCGTGTCCCTGATGCATTATCTAGAAAAAAGCGTTCGTGTCTATGCTAAGCTTTGAGAACGTTCTCAAAGGGTCCTGATGACGTCACAATTGCGTAATAGTCTGGAGCCAAATTCATGTAAACAGGTTCAAGGTTATTGTAAGAAAAACAAGGATGATTTATTGCTTCCTTCTAGATAAGAATCATAGTGTGTGTGTGCATGTGTGTGTATGTTTGTGTGTGTGAGTGTGTGGTTGGCTTTCAGACAATTCTTAAATGATCCTGATGACATCACAGCCTTTCTTCTTTCTCCTAGATAATGCATTCGTTAAATACGAAAAAGATGCTGGTACCAAGTAGCTAGCGAGCGAGGACTAGAGATAACAGACACACACGTTTAAGCTCGCAGATGGATTCACGCATCGAAAGTCTAAGGCACTGCCCGGCGCTTATCGCTACTTATGTCATGCAACGATATTTGAGCTGAGGTCGCATATAATGATAAATCTTCTAGAACAAATGACATCATCATCAGATTGAACGACGCAATTTCTGAAAACCATTTTTTGTAAACAACTTCCAGGATATTGTAAATGACGCATTAAATTTTTCACGCAGCAAAACCTTGTAGAATATTTCGACAAAGAGGAGATATATTATTAGATAAAGAAGGTGAATGATATGCAGCATGTATACTTCACAAAGAAATAAAGATAGAAAGAGAGAGAGATAGAGAGAGCTATGTATTAAAAAAAAATATTTTAATTCGAAAATAATTTTTAAGATCCAAATTCAGTCAAATAGAAACTAAAAAATACCATAATTAATATAGTTTAAAGAAATCGAGGATAGTATATTGCTTTTTACACTGTTAGAAATGTTCGGAAAATTCCGACACATTTAAGATACTAAAGTAACTGAAATTTACGAAATTAGGTTACCGAGAATGAAATTCTATTACTTTTATAGTAAATTTACTAAATTTTTATTTAACTTCCGAAGCAGTTTCTAAAAATTACGTATATTTTCCTAAAATTCCTAAATGGTAACAGAAATATAAGTTATCATGACGTAAACAAATGCGCAGTTGTATGCGCACTCCTCGCTTCTCGAGCGCATGCGGCTAGCAGACGAAGCATGGAGGTGCAGTATTGGTAGTAATTGGAGTTTTCAAAAGATTTTATTTTTATTCGTTAAGTGAGGTGGGCATTTTATTCTTGAACATAATTTTTCGGAACATCACGCGCTGAAAAAACCTGGTGAGTAAAGATGAATCTGGCTAAACTTTTGCGGTAACCCTAGCATAATAGTCTTATTAGTGATTTGTTGCCTTGTATTGACATTTTTTTTAGTGCCTTTCTCCAAAATATTACCGTTTTACTTATAATCTTCATTATTTCTTTGAAAATTCATCAATTTTGTTGAAAGGACATCCTTTCTGGTTGAAAATTGAATTTTTGAGTTAAAAATTCAACTGTTTTTATAAAAATTTAACCATTTTTTTCAATAAGATGCCCTTTTTTATTAAAATTTCAACTGTTTCGTTGAATCATCGTATTTTTGGGTTAAAAATGCAAGTACAATTTTCGTTAAAGGTTTACTTCTTGCTGAAAACTTCTATTTTGATGTAAAAATGTCAAAATAAAGTCTTTTTCAGACAAAATTCGTATTTTAGTTGAAACATTATTTAGTTGGTTGAAGGTTTAGCTATTTTGTCACAAATTAATTTTTTTGTTAAAAATTCATATTTTCTCGTTGAAAATTCAATTCTTCGCAAAAAAATTACATACGAATGTTATTCATAAACAAATAAAATAACATTTTATATAAATTTTGTGAGTATATTTCTCAAAACATGTAATGTATAGAGCCATTATTGTTTGGTTTATTAATTTCAATATAATTTTGCAGCATATATTTGCCTTAGAAATGAAAATTTAAGTAAGACTATATAAGAACGAAGTTTATATGTAAATTACTATGTTATATAATATACTCAATATAATATATGTCAAAAAACTTTCTTATCATGAAAGATGGGCTTTGATTACTTATTTAATATAATGAGTGTACATATAACATAGATATATAAGAAGTGGTTAGTCTTAATTTCATTTATATTTTCTTCCTATTTATATTCTTAGGACAAATATAGACTTCATGTTTTATATTGAAATAATGAACCAACACAATTTTTTAACCTGTAGGAATTTTCAGTTACACTAACTGAAAATTCGTAAACTGCAACATAATTTTGTGATACACGTGACTGGAGTTTCATGCAGTTACCGCTTCTGAAATTTCTGCTACAGTTTCGGAAAATTTACAAACGGTTTCTGCATCAAACTTTAGTGATGCGTCTCTGAAAATTGCTACAGAAATTTCTAACAGTGTAGGTGACTAATTTAATTCAGAGATCATAAAAGCCAGTCTACATACGCTATATTTACAGAATCTTCTAAAACAAATGATATCATCATCAAATTGTACTACGCAAATTCTAAATACAATTTCTTTAGGGAGAAAGAGAGATGGAGAGAGAGGTAAAAAAATGTTTCAAATCAAAAATAATTTTCTAACATTTGCAAGATGGTAGAAGGGTTTACGATTGAGCGACTCGAAACCAGTTACAAATCTCACAGCATGCATCAGCAAATGAATTACATCATATGAACATTTTTGCATGAATCTTGAACAATGCCAACAGATTCTTAAGAGATCCTTTAAAAACAGTGGATTACTGTAACCGAAGAATAAATTCAGCCATATTAAAATTTATTGTAAGGAAGCTGTGAATCAAACGTAGGATAAAATGATACAGTGATGACATGAACATCTACTTTCTGGAAGTCTTAAATCAAAATTTAGTTATATAAAAAATTTTTTAAATAAAAAAATTATATAGTTTATAGAAATATAGAATTTTAGGCTGCAAAAACGTTATATTCCGAACGTATTTAGACATGTCTATTATAATTTAGAACCTTCTAGAACAATTAGACAAAGATAGATATATATTAATAGATAAAGAGCGAGAAGTATGTATTAAAGATGTTTTAAATAAAAAATAATTGTCTAAAATTTTCAAGACTGCAAAAGGGTTTATGATTGAGCGACTCGAAACCAGTTACAAATCTTACAGCATACCTCAACAAATGAATTACATCATATAAAAAGTTTTGCATGAATCTTGGACAATTTCAACAGATTCTTAAGAGATGCTTTTACAGACAGTGGATTACTTTAACAGATTTAGTAATAATACCATGTAGCCTCATAGTATTGAATCAACTATTTTGAGATGAATGCATATTTTGAAAGCTCTTGTTAGAACTTAGGCTTTGGACCCACTCCTTCGGCTTGCGGGTTCGATTCCCGCCTCGCACTCTGGAAGAGTCTCGGTGGCCCATGCGGTGAACACTAGCCTAGCAAGGGAGTTGTTCATCTCCGGAGAGTCGTGGGACCGGTACCTCTAGAGAAAAAGGTTTTCTCTAAGTACTTAAGGCTGTTGCTCTTGGTGGTTCGGAACCCACCTTAAACTGTAGGTCCCCCTTCCACCACCAAGTAAGTGTGTGGAGGGAGTGTAAAGGAATAGAGAAGGTGTAAGAAAAATGTAAACCCTTAGGGGACACATTAGAAGCTTCCATTCCAATCAGCAGTATCAAAATTTAGTGTAAGGAAACTGTGAAACTCTTAAGTCAAAATTTAGTGATATAAAAAATAAAAAATAGAATAAATTTAAAATACAAAAATTAATACAGTTTAAAGAAATCGAGGATGAAGTATTCCTTTCTAGCTAACTAATTTAATTCAGAGATCATAAAAACCAGACCATATAAATCTACCTCACCGATATCCTATAGATGTAGTGGTTCAGGCTATGTTTCTAGAATATTCTTAATGACGTCATCGAATTCCTACTGCGCATTTTTTTTTCGTAAACAATTTCAAGGTTTATTTTAATGTCGCATTACATTTTTGCGTTTTTTGATATTATATACCAAACATATCGATTATAACTTAGAAACTTCTAGAGAATTTCAATACAGAGAGGATATATGAATAGATAAATGATAAATAAATCATAAGCAGCAGGTATAGTTTTTTAGGGGAAAAACAGACGGGAAGAGAGAGATAGAGAGAGCAGTGTATTCAAAAAAATGTTTTGATTCCAAAATAATTTTTTAAGATTGCAGAAGGCTTTGCCATTGAGTGACATCCTCCTTCTCCAACTTCTCTTTCAAACAGTTAAAAAACAGTTGAACTTTTAACCAAAAATCTTTGGTTAGAAGACTGTTTTTAACTGTTTGAAAGAGGAGTTGAAAAAGGAGGAGGTGAAGGAAGAGAAGCAGGAAAAGGAAGATAAACATAAGGAGAAGGAGGATATAAACTCAGATTTTCAAACTGGACGAGAATCAAGCTATTCAGGAATCTTGGAAACCACAATTCTCTCTACTGAGGAATCTATCATGCATGATCCTGAAAGTGACCTTTCTTTAGAATACAAAATAAAAGCAACAAAAAAAGAGTCTAAAATGTTAAATTACTGGAAAGATTCCAATAAGTTTGTGGATCGATTCCGCTTTCTTTTACAAGATCAAATAGCTGGAAACGTAGATAATGTACACGAAATTATTTCAATTGTTAAATAAATTTAATTTCCAAAAATGTATGTGTATTTATTGATTCCCCTCACCTGAATTAATCATAGTTTAGGAAATCAGCTCATAAAACAGAAGATTTAGTATGAGTTATCATTCCATCTAATATCTTTAGAATCTGTTTACCTTAACTAAGTCATTATCATATCATCCTCGTCCTCCTAAACCTCCCAGTAGGCACAAAGTTTGGAGACGTTTTCACGACATCGTTACGACATCTTTACAACAACTTTACGACATCCTATGTCTCTGTTGTTAAGGTGTCTTTACGACATCGTAAATAAGTCGTATAATCTGGCAATGTCTTTACGATATTGCAAAGACACCGAAACGACATGGACATAGGATGTCGTAAAGTTGTTGTAAAGATGTCGCAACGATGTCGTAAAGACGTCGCCAAATTGTGTGCCCCCTGGGCTCCTATATTATTGTCTCATTATTCTACATATATTCTAAGAGCTTATTTAACTTGATTTAGGATGGTTCAAGATTCAACAGGAGAAAAATTTGGTTACAACTATAAGAAAAGCAGCATATCTGATTATGGCGCACTCTATGATAATCTCTGTAAACCAAAGATCTCTTGTAAACCAAACTAAATTTTCGTTTAATTAGTTGACATAGTTGAGACAAACACATAAAATTCAGATGATACAGTCTGTCAAGTTAAAGCGTGGGTGGCTTTACTCGCAGTCGGTAAGGTGTATCGACATGATTTTGGTGTCAAAATATTAAGAAGAGCTCCCTC
>NC_046657.1:45750369-45755236 GCF_010883055.1 Belonocnema kinseyi
GAGAGAGTACGCGGAAAAACTCGTCAAAAGCATGCCTTCGAGGTGCCAGGCCATCATCGACTCCGGCGGTGATTGGACAAAATACTAACAGAAAAGCATTTTCCTCGACACCTTGACAAATGTAATTCCATGTAGAAACATGCGTTTAAATAAAATATTTTACCAAAAAAGTTACCCACGCTTTAACTTGACAGACTGTATAATCATTGAATCCAATATTTTCATTACCTGGTAGTGTTGCACTCCAACATAATCTTCATTAACCTCAGACCTCTTCCTAATCAAACTAAGTTTTTTTTTACTATGTTGACATAATTTAATCAAAAGTATTTTCATGATTGTGGTAATCTGAAATCATCAGCTGCTTAACTGAATTTATTTAACAAAAATTAAATGTTGGTTCTTAAAAAAATAATTTTTTGCAACTCTTCTATAACAGCATACTTTGATATCATATGATATTAATATGAGGATATGAGGATATTAATAGGAGGATGTTGATTTATCCAGCTCAGCGGAGAATGCAGCACCGAGAGTGGAGATACATTCAGTACTTAGGAGCAAGGCATTCTACCTACAGGTCCTTTAGTTTTTGGTGTTGTTTGTAAGACAATGTACTCCTTTATTTTTACATCTTAATTTAATATTTTCGGTAACTGCTGAACTTTAAAATTATCGTATCCTCCTCCTCCTCCTTCTCTTCACCATCCTCTATTTACAAATAGAAGAAAAATCAGCGTATCTGATTGTGGCGCACTCTATGATAAACTTTGTTAACCCAGGCTCTCGTTTCGTTGAAAGAATGGTGCGTTTGCTAAGTTGAAATAGTTGAATCAACTATGTATTCATTATTCTGTTAACTTGAAATCCTGGCCCCCTTAAATGGCTCCACTGAACTACAATTTTAAACCAAATCTTAGTTCTAAGAAAAACCAAGATTTTCAGCTGTTATACATAATACAGCATTTTAATATACGTGTTCAATACTTCACATTCAAAGTCATAGATAGGAATTCTGGAATTCTGGAAACATAGCATGCACAACTACATCTATAGAATATCGATAAGGTAGATTTCTAGGTCTAGTTTTTATGATATCTGAATTAAATTAGTTAGGTAGAAATCAATATATCATCCTCGATTTCTATAAAGTGTATTAATTTTTGTATTTTTATTTGATTTATTTTCTATATCACTAAATGTTGACTCAAGAGTTTCACAGTTTCCTTACACTAAATTTTGATACTGCTGAATGTATTCTTATCATTAATGCTACTTTATTGCAAGTATGTTCTAACAAGAGCTTTTGAATTATGCGTGCATCTCAAAATAGTTTATTCAATACTACGAGGCTACCTGGTATTAATACTAAATCTGTCGCAGTAATCCTCTGTTTGTAAAAGGATCTCTTAAGAATCTGTTAGAATTCTCCAAGACTCATGCAAAACTTTTTATATGATTTAATTCATTTTCTGAGGTATGCTGTGAGATTCGCAACTGGTTTCGAGTAGCTCAATCGTAAACCCTTCTTCAGTCTTCAAAAATTTAGAAAATCATTTTTGATTTAACACATCTTTAATGCATACCTCTCTCACTTTATCTATAAATGTATATCTCTCTTTGTCTAATTGTTCTAGAAGGTTCTAAATTATAATCCACATGTGTAATTGAAAAATAACTTTTAAGTTGTTTACAAATATAAGTGCGCAGTATAATTTGATAATGTCATTAAGAATATTTGAGAAATATAGAACGAACCAACCACTACCGCTATAGAATATCGGTAAGCTAGGTTTCTATGGTCGGGTTTTTATGATCTCTGAACTAAATTATTGAGCTAGAAAGCAATATATTACCCTCTATTTCTATAAACTATATTATTTTGTATTTTTTAATTTTGTGATGTCACTAAATTTTGATTTAAGAGTTCCAGAAAGTAGATGTTATTGTCATCACTGTATCATTTTTTCCCGTTTGATTCACAGTTTCCTTACACTAAATTTTAATATGGCTGAATTTATTCTTATCTACTTTTATGCTAAGTATCTCAATTCTAACAAGAGCTTTCAAATTATACGTTCTTTATCTCAAAATAGTTGATTCAATACAATGCGTCTACCTGGTATTAATTCTAAATCTGTTACAGCAACCCACTGTTTAGTAAATTATTTTTGATTTGAAACATTGTTTTAATACATACCTCTATCTCAATCTCTCTACCTAAACTATACATGCTGCATATCATTTACCATTTTTATCTATCAATATATCCCCTCTTTATCGAAATATTCTGCAAGGTTCTAAATTTTAGTCGACACGTCTAGACACGTTTGAAATATAACGTGTTTGCAGTGTGAAAAATATAATGCGTCATTTATAATAACCTTGAAGTCGTTTACAGGAAATTCTTTTCAGAAATAAAGGTTGCATTGTATAAATTTTATTTAAAATTTTTAAGGAGTAATAAGCGAAAAACTGACCTTTCTAAATGAGAGCTGCAAGGCGAGCATATATTTGTGGATAAAGAAGGCATGCGACCTCAGATAAAATATCGTTGCATGACATAAAGAGCGAGAAGCGCCGGGCAGTGTACTCTTAATATTCCTTAATATGAAATCTCTAAACGATATTGTCGATTTCGATTGTCACACTACTCGAATTTCATTGCTATATGCGTGAGGTACGAGTTATGAATGGGTTAGACAGAGTTGGAAAATATTGAAAAAATTGTCACGATTGCTCGTTTTTTGATAGCTACATGCGTGCGAAAGGGACACTCGTGAGTCACCGTGAGTTAGACAGTAATGGAACGTACACGCGTTTTCTTGATGTTAAATGATCCCGACGGAGCTGACTTGATCTGCGCTTGCTTGGATTTGAGTGACGTTCATTGGCTACGGTGCGCGTCTGTACTTGATTTTTAAATACGCACGCGAACTACAGCCAAAGAGCGACGCACAGTTCAAGCATGCGCAAGTATTTTTGGATCACTGTTGGGAATAATAATCGAATCAAATTTCGAGGTCGATAATACCAATCAACGCTTCTCATTTACCACCACCTTTCCACCCGTTCCACTGCAATCGCAATACAGGGCATGCTTGTTAGTTATGATCGAATTCTTATTTCAATTTAAGCCTCTCTGCTTGTTATTTATGATCGTATTTTTATTTCAAGTTCGGAAAGAACATTTTAAAGGCTTCAAAGCATTTGAACGAGATATCTGGACCATTAAATATATCTACCTAAGTGCCTGCGGATAATTTCTCCGAGCTTCTCAGAGCCTTGAGAATCTTTAGCATATACTCTGAGAATTCTATCGGTAGGGTTAGTATATATTTAATTATAAGTTAATGTTTAATCTATTATTTTTTATTAATATAAACATTAACATTAAGTAATGTTTCTATGAAGCATGGAATTTGTTATTAAAGTCCATTGCTGGTGGAAAATGCGATAACAAATTTTGAAACTTTGAGGTTAAGAATTATATTTAGAATACAAAAGCGAACTGCTGGTCGCAGAATTAGATAATTTTGACCACTTTAATGTAAATGTTCCGTATATATCTACCAAAATCTATCAAATATTATTTTTTCTATGAAAGATTACGAAAATGTACTACAAAAACTTTAAGAAAGTTAAGATTTTACTGAAATTTTTTTTACAAATTACACAAAGATTTCATTCAAATTTATAAAATGTTTGGTGAAAAAACAGAAACTATTTTAATCAGGATTAAAATAAAAAATAGCTTTTTATGTTTTCATCTTACGTCTTTTTGACAAATTTGTTTACTGCGAGCAGTTCGCTCTTGAATTGCAAAATGTAATAATAACCTCAAAATCTCAATAAGTTGCTACCGCATTTTTTATCAGCAATGAAATTTTATAACAAATTCTATGCATCACAGGAATAATACTTAATGTTTATATTGAATGCAAATAATAACTAAAACATTAACTTATAACTAAAAATACACTAATGTTACAATAACTTTACTCAATATCAGAAAAGTACCATTAAACTCCTTGCACTTGACCTTCACAACAAAACAGCTGTATAAAATGTGTAGGCTTCCAATGTTTTATGTGCTTTTAAACAATATATGGTTTAAGAAATGTGGGATTGAATGAATTATGTTCAGGTTTATGGATGTATCGGGTCTTCGTATTTATATTTCTAACAAAAAACACAAATTTTCAAACAAATAATTCCATTTTTTATTTTAAAAAACCAAGTTTCAATAAAAAATATCAAATTTTAAACAAAAATAGAGTAATTCAGTTTTTAGTATATAAAACTTAATATTCAATAAAAAAATGAAATTTTCAACAGGTTATTTAAAATTTTAACCAAAACAGGCGAATTCGACAGCAAAGAGTAAAAATTTTAACAAAAAAGATGCAATTTCAATCACAAAGATTAATTTTCTATTTAAAAAAATCTTTTTTAACAAATAATAGAATTTTCAACTAAATTAATTTTCAATCCAAGTACAATAATATATAAAGTATTCAAAATAAGATAGAATTCGCTTAAATTCTGGCAGGTTCTACACATTATATAGCAGAATCTTTCAGCGATTAACATTTTTTTATAGTAAATTATCCAAAAAATGAAATTTTCTACAGGTTATTAAAAATTTTAATTAAAACAGATGAACTGGACACCAAATAGTAAAATTTTTGACAAAAAAGATGAATTTTTAATCACAACGATTAATTTTTAATTAAACAAAATTGTTTAAAAACAAATTGTTTCATATTTGGATATTGTGCATACTGCCAAAATTTTTTTCGTCAAACTCAAAAAACTAGTATTTTCATATTGAAAAGGGTGTCATTTTTTTATTGAAAAATAGGGG
>NC_046657.1:45755336-45767004 GCF_010883055.1 Belonocnema kinseyi
GCGCATACTTTGAATAAAATATTTGTTATCATTCTCTTGAAATAAATGTGTTTTTTTCTTGAAAAAATACCGGTTTCATATGTATACACCTGGTATATACTTACTTACTACATACAGCTTATCAGTTCCTTGTCCGGACGTATAAAAGCACTTACTTGTGGAAAATTTGTTCTTAAGATAATGAGAAAATTAAAAAAATTAAATTAAATGATATCTGGTAATCTGTAATGCATTTTTTTATAAGTTTCATTCGTAGCACTATTTTCCTTGATTCTTCTGTAGTCGCAAAGTTTACACTGTGGAGTTTTTTGCTCGGTTTTTTTCTTGCTAACTTTTTGCTACTTAACTTGTTTTATTCTTGTATAAATCCTGTAGGCCTTGAATATCTGAACTGTTCTGCCTTATCTAGACTTATATTTCGTCTATCATGGAGACTTCAAGATCTGCCATGCATTAGGTGTATAACTTAATTTCCAACTTTTTTTCGAAAAAACGGGGGTTAGTCTAGTGAATATTCTGCATGCGGGATAGTATAGAAACTGGATCAAAAAATGTTATAAACAACCCTTTGGTTGAGCCGGCTCAAATTCTACATCCTCCTTTGCACATCAAACTCAGTTTAATGTAACAGTTCGTAAAAGCTTTCCATAAGAAAAGAAAATGTTTAGCTTATTCAATCGAACGATTTCCAGCTTTATCGAGCGCGAAATTGAAAGAAGGAGTGTGAAGGAACGAGATACATGGCTGAGCTTTAAGACTGTGGTTGAAAATTTCTTAGGCAATTCCAAAATTGATAACTAAAGGGGACTGGTGTCTGGCTTGCTCAAAAACTACAAAAAATAGTTTGCTTGATGAGTTACAAGCTACACTTTTCTGATACCCATCTGGAAAACTTCCCAGAAAATATTAGAGATTACAATGAGGAACAAGAAGAAAACTTTCATCAAGATATCAAGGAAATTGAATGACGTTAATAAAGGTAGATGGAATACAAATATGATAGCAGACTTCTATTGGATGCTTGAAAGGGAATGTGTTCACAGTGGCAAGAAGCGTAGACGAAATCCATTGCACAGATCTTTCAAAGACAAAAGATTTCGAAATAATAAATAAAATCGTTATCATGGTTTTACTGACCCTAATGAGTTTACGGAATTTCGAGATTATGGGGTTATATTATTACGAGGTGAGGGCTTATGGATTCATGAGGTTATATGGTTACCAGATTGAGGAGATAAGGGTAAAAATTGTACAGGGTAAATAATTTTTGTGGTCATATCATATCAATATCATATTGGCATCCAAGACTTAGAAAAAAAATGTTGTGTGGGCCTGTGTAATAGATAAAATCGATTTGCTAATTATTTAAAAACATAACAATTTTTAATTGAATTTTGAAAACGAAAATGATTCAGTTTATATTATTTTATTTCAATCGGGCTGCAGTAAGTTTTGCACGATCGCTTTGAAAAACAACTGGCGCTACTGTGCTAACGGTCTGAATTGGTTAAGATTAAGAGGGGAGTCCCACAGGACTCTATTTTAGCACCACTCTTTAATCTATACACATCGGAAAGAGGTGCAGAACTTAATCACTGCAAATACCATAAGTACGCGGACCATTTTAGATTGTATTTTTCAGACCCAATTCAGACCCTTACAGCCTGTAGGTAAACGATGGGTCACTGTTTTACCGACTCAAGTATCACACAAATGGTTGTATGTAGGTTCATACCTGATAATCAATTGTTAATGCATGTTCTTACTAGGTTTCCGATCAAAGTCAGTTACGAAAGGATCTACCTTACTGACTGGGTACACATTGAAACCAGAAAGAACAATTATCGTCAGTCGGTAAATGTCCAAGTGACTTTTAAACAAATATAGAAAAACCTTAACCTAATTGATCACCAACTCTTAAACTAGCCGGAATAAATTTGATAAATCGCGAAATAAGGGAAAGAAGTCCTAATTTTACAAATTTTGCATTATATAGGTTTAAACCTTGGTTTCGACAAGTCGTTGGCACTAGAAAGACTGAGATCCCGGACTTCGTAGAAAGACGGCTGGGATCATTTTGATCCCTGGACAAATTTCATGCTGTTGAGTCACAGACAGCTAAAACAATTGATTGCGCGGGACTCTCTGATGATAATGTGAACTATAATAACCAATACCTTCCTCCAGATATTTTTCATGTTATTTATATCGGTTTAATATCTGTGAGATAACCTTACATTCAGTCGCTAAAAATGCAATCAAAGCTAGGTAAGTTGCAATATTCCATTACTTTCTTCTGTTAGAGCAGTTCTGCTTATGCTGTTGCTTTCTTTTGACGGCCGCGCAATGGCGGACTGGCATCGTGCCTGACGAGAAATTCCTAAAGATTTAAAGGTGTCCATGCCTTGCTAGACGGCTGAAATGAAACCCCTATTTTTGACATCTTGAAGGTCAACGCCAAGGTCTGCTTCAAGATCACCATTCAGATCCTCGTCCAAAACCCTGAAACGCATATTTTAGCTGATAGGGGGGGGGGGGTCCGATACTTTTTGATGACCTTATATATTGATGACCATGTATATACCCTGTTATCTTACCTAATTTTCAATTTACTGTGATTATCTATATTTATCTCTTTGTGCAAATGCCAAAAACGTGAAAACTTAACATCTGGCACGTTTTGTATACTTTTACGAAAATTTTGATTTTTGCAGCAAATATTCGATTTTAACACAAGTACAACAATTTCACGAACAACAATTGCACGAAAGTTTGATCAAAATTTCACTGATAACGCGCTTAAATACGTGAGGGATCAACATTATCCACACCGCCCTTCTAGGTATATTTGTGAAACACTCTGGCAGTATTTGACCGACACGCATTAAACTTTTGGATGAGATAGTCTGTCCTGGAAAAAAAGTCACGAAATATCATTGAGCTCGGTGAAAGCCGTACGAAACTGCAGCGTATTTGCAATCGAAAAGAATCAAAATGATTCCCTCCCTCTTTCTCGTGTTAAGACACAGGACATTCGCCAGCCTGTCATTCTGTTTCTGTCATGCCATGTGGCCATGCACATCAGGGTCGTTAAACGTGGTCATAGGTATAATTTACCTTGGTTATCATAACCTGTAATTGTGCCGACTTCTTTTTGGGTCATTGCTACATAGATTTATATTCCATATATAGATTTCAACAAAAACTTGATGATTCTCTAATATTGCGAAGATAATATTGGCAGAAAACGTGTATATTCGAAGTTTGAGTATCCGGTACGTAGTCGTAATGGGAATAAGTCGAATAAATGTTAGTTCTACATACATTGTATGCCAATCATAAACGTTACAAAATGGCCTAAAACACCTAAAAAGCAAACCTTTTTAAAACTTGTTAATGTTTATAAAAAATTACGTTTCCTGTCACTGTTAAAAGTTTTAAAGTAGTCTACATCTAAATAACGTTGTATAATAATAAACGAGTATAGAAAAAGATCTTCAAATTTGGTACTTTAACTTTTTTTAACTGTATGTTATGAGGATGGCGTTTTCATCGAATTTCAACTCATAGGTTCAGCGGAATTGTTAAGAGGATCGACCAGTAGGCGATAGATTTATGTATAGATATGTAGGTTCGATACCTCGCAGTACAGTACTGCGCCCATTGTATATTTCCAATTGGGATAGTACTGCGTAAGTAACGAAATCCAGTGATGGGCCAACACTGGCAGCCCAGTACATCATAGCGCTATCAACCTAGAGATATTCCAGTACAGGTGCCAGCATTGGAAAAATACCATGAGGTTTCCATGTGGGAGGCCTATGGTGGCCCCCTCCATTTTCACACGGGATTGAACTCATTTTGTAAATAAAAAGGTATATTCCTTTATTACGAATGTCGTATGACATACGGAGCGTTAAGCGCCTTTAAAATGCTTTATTCCTTTAGATACTTGGCCCACTTAATAAATAAAGATAGGACATTTTGATAAAATGTATCATCTATAAGGAAGAAATCGAACAAATTATTTGCAAAACAGAATGTTATACATATAGCCCTCGATGTCAAATTTAAACTATGCGGCTGCATCTGGTGTGCATTAAATGAATGTTTTATCTAAGCAATAAACCATCCTCGTTTTTCTCGTAATAACGTTGTACCTGTTCACATGAATTCGGCTCTTAGAATTGCGCAATATTATTATTTTGTGACGTCATCAGGACCCTCCGAGAACTTTCCAGAAGCTTAGCATGAACATGAACCATTATAGTCTAGAAGCTTCTCGATATCGGTAAGGTAGGAATCTATAGAAACCGCCCTGCCTATTTATGATATATTTTTTAGAGTGAATAATGTTGGTCACATGAAGCGTGCGGCGTGAATGACGTGTAAGCGATATTATCGTTATAAAGACTAACTAGGGCCAGTCACTTTCGCTTATCGTTTTGCCAGACATTTCCCTTGTCGTTTTGCCTCTCGTTTTCCCCGTCATTTCTCCGTGGTCGCAAACAACCATAGTAAAAAAAATTCAGACATATCAGAAGTCTTATACCGGCCTCATCCCGCCCGCACCTACCACATTTGCGTGCATTAAAATCCCTACCAAAAATTATATGCATAGAGGAACATATTTCTTCTAATTATGTCAGAAGAAAATCTAAATTTTGAAAAATTAAATTAAATAAGGACCGCTACAAATTATAAAGCGGAAACGTTGCAATTAAAAAAAACCCACTCGTAGGTTACATCTATTGCCTCGCTAGTGTACCGTAGACAGGGAAAATTTTGTCGAAACTGCTCATTCGCCGTAAGAATTTTAACACCACTACCAACCTCTACTCATTTAACTTTACGAGAGCAAATACCCTAACGCCTCTGGACCTGAGAGGAGGAAAGTGCAAATGGAATCCAAACATGTGGCGATTGAGTCGATTACCCCTATTTGGACACACCTTATTTAGAATATCTATCCCATCACTATCCTTATGGGATTTTCTCCCTCCACTTTGTACGGTTAATTTTTCCGGTGTAATTAGGCTCCGATTATCGTGAAGAAAATCCGTGATTTAACCATCTCTGGAGCAATAGGATCTCCGAAATAATTATGCCATATTCAAAATAACTTCGTCCGTTTTTGGTGTATCTCTTAGTCTCTTTACGGTGCTCTTTGCATCGAAAAATATTTGTAGGGGGTTCCTCATTCTCATTGCATGAATATTCTTCTTAGAAAGAGTTTTTCTTTCAAATTTTAGAATATCACACACATAGTGCGTTAAGACTCATAAAAAAAGAGTTGTTACAATGTTTTTTATAGTTTAATAATAAATAAGCTTAAGCTATAATAATAAAAAAGCTTGTCACAATCTTTAGAGTCAAAAAATTCTGAGTCCTGCTCCTATGTTCACCTCCATGACTTCATTATTTTTAGAGTTGCTTAGAAAATTGTCCAAGGTAATTTCCATGATTACCGAAAACTGGGTGGGTAACTAAATCCTTCCGAGAGGAAGGAATCCCGTCGACCTAGGCGGTCTTATAATTTCGATCGAACTTCACTCAGGTGAGTTCGTTTGATCGTACAATTATACTTCCCGCCCCTTTCGCGGGATTACTGTTGTAGATGTTCAGAGTCGACAATTTTCATATGCCATTTCATTTAAGAATTGAATGTTTACAATGGCAACAGAACTAAAAGTTATTTCTTAGTACCGCGTTACAAAAACTATCATTTGACGCAGGAATCGGCCGATTATAAAAACGCGCAAATACCGACGATTTTTCTGACCAGCCCACTGTACTTCTGGTCGTATTTAAATCTGGACCATTTTTGAAGGCCGCCGAAGTAGCAGCAGGTCTAGTACTATGAGCCGAATAATCTTTACCAATATTGCATTGAGAAAGTACTGATTTAATCCACCGACTAAGTATCTGTGAACCTACCGAGTTGTCTTCAAAAAACGGTAAGATCAAACACAGCTTACAGCATCCTACTTTTGAAGTTTCAATAAGAGCTTCAATATTGATCTCAGCTCCTTTTGTCGAAAAAGTGATGTGATCAATGTTGACGAGGGAAAATGTTTGGAATCTGTGGCCCGCGACATCCCAAGTTTTCGAGTACTTTGGTCGAGTAAGTTTTAGTCTGAAGATTCCTTTAAAGAAACGATGTATCGTGGAATCCGAAATTTTCTTTGATGAAAGTAAGGCTATCGCTGATCTTGCTGTATTCAACGAGCCATAAGATGCGCCTTTGTCGAAATTTTCGGTTAGAAACTCCAATACCGTGTTGTTTTCCTCTTGAAAGGGATTTAAACATTTCTTGTTGCAAAATGCCCATCAATCTTTTAAAGCGCTGTTATACTGTTTGATGATAGACTCCGCCAGTGATGCCAGTAACATATTTCCAGCTGACTCTGGAATATTTTTCTCTACAAAACTTTCGCTGATAGCCGACCTGCAACCAAGGGATGTTGTTCGGTCCTGCAAGGAGACAAAAGTGTTGATTTAGGGGCAAAAATTAATGGTGTGCCCGAAAAGCAGCCATAATTTCGAGCGAATTTATATGTAAATTTTTTTCCTCTGCGTTCCAAAAACCATGGGCTGATTCGCCGTTGCAAAAAGCACCCCAACCGGGCATAGATGCATCAAAAAAGATCTCTTTCTGAAATAAAAACGGTCGTATCGGGCTTTCTGAAGAACGAAGTTTTACTTTCCACCAATTTAAATCGTTATGTAAGGAGGTTGGTATAGACATACGATCGTTATAGTTTCCATAAGCCAATATAAGAGCTTGATATTTTGCCCTTTCAAAACTTTTGGTGTATCCCAGTCCATAAGGTACAGCTGGACAACTTGAGCCTAAATTTCCTATTAGTTTAGCAAATTCTCGTATTGTACAATACTTTTTTCTTGAAAAGGAATTTATTAATGTTATCAATGATTTCCATTTTCACTAGGTCAGACCTACTGTCATTTTTTCTGAATCTAGATAAAACTCTAGAAATTCAAAAATCTTATTCGGATTTCAACTGCTTTTCTCGTAATTTATAACAAACCCCAGGGACTGTAGCAATGTGATCGATATTTGAATGTTTTTTAAGCAAGCTGATTAATATTTTCTATACCTTTCATCAACCGGAACAAGGATATAGGTATTCTTTAAGTCTATGTGACTCATAAATAAGCACTAATAAGCAGGTATCTACTGCTCCTATTTCTAGTAAATTATCAATTTCAGCCTTTAACGAAAAAACTTCGCCGTTTGTCTAATTGCGAGGTTGAGGCGGAAAAATTTGTTGGAGTTTCCGCTTAAACGGAATCTTATAACCCTTTATGCACTGAAGAACAAATTTTTCTGTAGTAATCTGTTTCCAGCTTCCAAAAATTTTTTTAACCTACCCGCTGTACGTACCTCTACTTGCTGCTCGATGGAGTAGGACCTCCGAGGGAAAGGGTTCGTCGGTCGAGATTTCTGGCTGTTGCTCGCCCACGATGACCCTTGTTCCTTCGCAGACGAGCTCCTCGAGTTTAAAGAACCGGTATTTTTATTGAAAGGTTTTTTCGGTGGTGCTGGAGGTTTAAGAGTTTTTCTCAATTTTCCAATGTACTAACTTCATTAATTTTGTCCGTTATATTGTCATCGAAAAGGAGTTTTCCTCCTATCTGATTAGTCTAAAATGGTTTTAATTGATTTGCTGTATCCAGGGGCGAAAAATGCATGTCTAGTTACTGTCTCTGCATGATGAAGGTTCGTTATTAACTGGCCTGAATCTGACAACAGTTCCAGAAGTTTTATGACATCGAGTTCTTCTTCAGATTGTCCAAGCAACATATTCATTTCTGTTCCTATTGCTGACATTGCTGAGCGCGCAAGACGTTGCGTGTCCTGGAAATGTTCATCTCTTTTGATGGCCTGTTTGCTCATTGACAGTAACATCATTAGATTGATCTCGGAGGGTTTCAAAAGAATATTTCCTTTCCTGGGTTATTTTTTTTAATAGCTCCTGTTTAGCATCTGGTTTAAGACCTCTAGTGAGCCAAAATTCCCATCTCGATATTACCGAATGTAAATTAACCTCCGAGGTGTCAAGCGTTGTAGGATCTGTTCCTAGAACTTCTAGCTTCTTATCGTCGACTTTTGTTCCTATATCACTTCCGTCCGCCATTTTGTTTTCATTATTTCCTTTCTTATGCGTCCCTTGTTTGGCTTTGTTTCTCTCCATCTCCGGAGGAACTTCTGGAAAAGCATAGACCTGGATTAGTCCTGTACCTATATACAGGCTCACCAGTCATCAGATCAGCATTTTCTCATCTTATGAATGAGCCTTGCTGTCTATATAACATCAGCCTTTTCTCATCTTATGAATAAGCCTTGCCGTGCATAAAAATGTTGAATGACTTACCATTTTGAGAAAGTGAAGAATACTCACCATCGAAAGATCCCGATCATTCGCCATAAGAATATCTTCGAGAAGTGGAACGAAACTTTCTATATCTTTCCCTTGAATAACTCCGTGAGTAACTCCTTGATTCGGAGTATCGAGATTCAAGCGAATCACTCTGGCGACGTCTATTGCGACGTTCCATTTTTATCTTCAAGCGCTTCACTTTTTCTTCCAAATCGCGAATTTCGTCTTTACCATGGGAAGAATGTTTGCGCTTTCTTTCTCTGCCCATATTTATACACTAAAAATCGAATCCGTGTTCACTAAAAAACCGAAAAAACGTTGCTTGTGACTAATTTGTGTGTTGCGACAGCTCGCACAAAGAAACGAATGAAGTCATGGAGCTGAACATAGGAGCAGGACTCAGGATTTTTTGGTTCTAAAGATTGTGACAAGCTAGCAGAGAGTAGCGGTACTACAACAGTAATCCCGAGAACGAGGCGGGACGTATAATTTGATATAAATATATCATTATTTTATGTTGATAATAAATTAGTAATCAGTGAGCTCTAGACCCCCTCTCCATCCCTTATACAAATATTAAAAAAGTCCACATTTACTATCCAGTTACAGTTGAGAAATTTGAAAAATAATAAAAATTGTTGCTTAAAAGTACAAAAATGTGCAACTATATTATCTTCAGCTCTAATACAGATATTAAAGCGATTCAAACTGCAAACTGTGATGGATAGGCAACAGAAATCAGGGGGGGGCGGTTTTTTTACTGCCGACCGCTGGTCCCTTTCTTCGACGCGTGGCCAGGTGCCGTCCAAGCATTCAGAACCAGGGGCCGAAGAATGGCACCAGCAGTCAGCAGCAAAACAAAAAAGGCCCGCCCCCCTGATTTCTGACAGTTGTTTTCCAACAAAAAAAATTTCTAAAAATATCGCGATTTTCACAAAAAATAAGACAAACACATCCTTACGGGTGCTGGAAAATAAATACAGAGCCTATCTTAACTGCAACTGGTTCACAAACATTTTGGTTTTTGAATTTTTGACAGCGGATTTGTGATTACCGACGCCAAAAATAACCAAGTAAGAAAATTTGGCCTATTTTATGAAAAATTTCTACTTTTGGCTAACTTTTCAGGATTCCATTTCTCTGTCCTTTGCCTCATGAAATACTATTTTAGAAATATGTAAAACTTGAAACTTAAATGAGATGGACGCTCTATACTTTGCTCTGATCAACTTAATGATTAGAAATAATGTTCGAAAATAACATATAAATTTGCAATTAGTTTATTGAACTAGTAAATGTTTAACTTAGCTCAATTCCTTATTCTGGATAATATTACAGGAGGTGGTTCTTTAAAATAATAATTAATTTGAACTTTAATGAAATAAAATAATAAAATAAAATTAATAACTCTAAGAATTAAGTTGGACAAATTTATTTGAAAGATAGGAGTTGATTTCCATGAATACAACATTTTAAATTAAAAAAGTGACAGTAAGTTAAGAAAAAGGAATTTACTAAAACCACGTTAAACTTTCGCTTGTCCTTTTCTTATAATTTTTATGCGACTTATCATCACAAATATCATACATTGGAACCTAGAATTAGTTACTTCAGATTTACTATATTCCTCGAACAGATCGTCCCGCGTAATTTGAAACCAGGTTCCAGTCTATTTTATTTTTACATTTTTCTTAATTATTAACGTAGAGGATTGTCGCTTATGATCCTCACCTCAAAACACCCTAAGATTGAGCGACGGGGACCTACTGGAGTGTCAGTAACTTCACTTTCGTTCAAAGGGGTAAACCTGCGACTAAACATGTTCAATTTCGCCCGCTTTTTATTGCGATTACGAGTCCACATATAGATTCCAGCAAAAGCATCATTACTCTCCAATATTGCAAAGACATCACCATCAGATGATGATAATACAATTTGCTCTTGGGTTGGCATTTGACCATTTCTCATCATAATTGCCCTATTAACAGGAAAAGTGTATTTTCGAAGTTCGAGTATCCGTTGAGGATTCGTAAAGGGAATTAGCCGAACAAATCTTAGTTCTGTAAGTCCAATTCCATTTTCACCAGCAGGTGGAAGCCTTACAGGAGGATCTATGGACCTGGCAGGAGGAGATCGCGTTCTCGTACGATAAGGAGAGTCGGCAGGAGGAAGAGACCTCTCAGGTGAATGATTTCTTATAAACAAATTATCCGATGAAGAACCAGAAGCTCGGCTACGAGGAAAACCAGGAAGAGGGTCTCCATTAGGTAAGCACTCAAATTGTAAACTGAACTCTGTAACATGAAAGAGGGGATTATCATTTTTTTAAAGTGCGTATATATTTCAGGAATCTTTTGTGGAAATATTGTGAGGTCATTCTGTATAAGAATCAGAAAAAATGTTTCTTGGTTTTCGAAACAATTAGTAAAAAGAGGCGCTTTCAATCAAATACACGAACTTTGCACAAAAGAAATTTGTTTTCCAACAAGACTAATTTTCGATAAAAAATTAATGTTTAATTATAGTTAAATTTTCGGCAAAAAAAATTATTTTCTTGTATTTAAAAAAATTAACTTTTTAAAAAAACAAAAAAATAATTTCTACAAAATAGTTACATTTTTAAAAAACAAATTTTTGCAACTAAATTGATGAATCGTCAACCAAAAAAAAACTAAATATTTTTAATCTTTTAAAATATCTTGAAACATTTCAAAGCTCTTGAAAATTTCTTGAAATTTTAAAAATATCCTAAAATATTTAAAATCTTTTAAAATCTCATACAACATTATTGAAAATTCCTTGGAATAGATTAAAATATACTAAAATATATCAAACCTTTAGAATCTCATATTAAATTACCGTAACCAATTGGAAATTTCTTGGAAAATTCCTAAATACTCTCAAATATTGCAATTCCTTCAAATTTTTTTGACATACCTTTAACTTTTTATAAAAGATTTCAAAACTACTTTTGAAGTTTTTTTAATAACCCTTCTAACTTTCTTTAAATTCATGGAAATTCCTTTAAATTATAAAAATAAAATGAAAATTCCTCGATATCTTTTAAAACATCCTCTAATATTTAAAATCCTTAGAAATCCTTTGAAACTTTTTAAAGCTTCAGATTGAAATTTAAAAAAGAGAAAAATTTCAAAGCGTTAGATATTGAAATGTTTGTAGATTAGTTAAACTATTAAATTAACGTTTTACGTGAAATTACTCGAGTTAAAGTTTCATTATTTCTAAAAAAATTTTGGTACATAAAT
>NC_046657.1:45767104-45770704 GCF_010883055.1 Belonocnema kinseyi
GCGCGCAACTCAGTCATTTACAGCGGCTCCTACTACATTCACACGGACATAGCCCTGTCATAGTATTGGACCGCATCTCGTTTCAGATCTGGGATCACTGTGTGCAGCAAGTCCCACCCGATCGTCTGGTTTGGTCATCTGCGCATGACAGAACGCGCCTTGACGGGTCCGTAGAAACGAGTATCGGGAAGGAACTCACTTTTATTTCGACTCTCACGTCACGTACAGCGGTGAGAATATTGAGGTCAAATTTATCAATCAAGAAAAAGACTTATCATCCAACATGCCGGTGGGATGTGGCTCATTAAGAGGCCGAAGGGTGATTACAAGTCAGATCTAAAATTTCTACTCCTCGCTCTTGAAATTTTTGGTTTGGTAAAAAAAAAACTAGCTTAAAATGTACCGTCGGCTATGATTAATTTATCAGTCCGTGAGTGGGCTCATAAAGCCAGAAACGATAGTCGTCAGCAATGGCTAATCGGTGGTGATTAAAATCCATGTAAATTAGAGTTTTCTATTGAATTTAAAATCGGATGAACGCGATACTAAGTAACATGAAATTAAGTGATTTAGAAAGTGCCCTTTGTTAACCTCTAATACGCGGTCTTGCGGAATGGCTACGGTTTATTCATGTCACGTTCGTAAAGGTTAGACAAGGTCAAAAGGAGTTATTGACCCGGAAGGTCGCTCATGATTACTAATGCATGTTGTAACAAGCCTTCCGTTGACCATACTAAAATTCACTCGGGATATTTAATATAAAAGATAGACATAGGCTCCGAAGTTTTATAGGATATAACTCGTAAGCGTTAGAGTTCAAGCACATAACCTCAGATATTGTGAAATCATGCGTAACAATAATATAACATGTAGCTGTCAGGGGACGGAACCGTCCGTAAGTCGGGCAAGTATTCTTAAGCTGGTTTTTGTGCCTTAATTGGAATTCAAATGATTGTTTATTGAAATATATTGGTTTCTTTGTTTATATATAAGTGATTTGTGAATAATTACTGCTCTCGCATGTGACGCCACTCCTGGCCAGTCCCCTCTCCGCTTTCCCCTACTTCTGATCTAGGCAAGCCTTGTCACTCGTAATTAATATAAGGCTATTTAATGGAAGAAGTTCTGAATGACCGACATGAGGTAAATGAAAGTGGCCTTCAACCCTTTACATGTCTCCATCGCGTGGCCATCGTGGGTATACCGCACGTACGTAACCTGATATCGGCTTTGTCTCAGGCAGATTTAGAATTGAGATGGTTAGTATTTTACCGATTTTACCCCAAGTAAAACTGTTCGATCGCGAAGCAAGTAATTTTTGACAGCTATTATTATCCATAACTGGTTAAATTTAATGTCAGATTAAACAAATCTGCAAATGCCTCAAGGGATCATAGGTTATGTTTCTATCTTTACATTTCAGCTCTACTATCACCATCATTGTTTTCAGGGTTTTTTTTTCAGAATTATCACACCAGGTGCAATCGCAAAATCATTGGATTATTAACATCAACTCCTAAGTATTTGACTTTAAAAAAAGAAAGAATCAGATACTTCAAGCGATAGCAAATTAAAGAACTGCACAAGTTCAAGTCGGGTGGCCACTGACTGGGAAAACTGGGAACTATAGCCCAAATTTTTAAACAGCAAGAAGTACCCTAAAGTTTAGAGGAAAACCGGGAATTTTTCAGATTCATTTTTTACTTTTGTGGAAGATTTCATCTAAATTTCCCTAAAAAGTCATCTTTTTGGATAGTAAAATCAACTACTTTGATGGACACTCGTCTATTTCGAACAGCTTGTCCAATCTTTTAGATTAAAAATTCGCATTTTAATTTGAAAATTTTTCTATTAAATTCCGCGTTCAGAATTAATCTCTTTTGTTTAAAAATTCAACTATTTTGTTGAACATTATTCTATTTTCGACGGAAACTTTCATCTTTTGAATTAAAAATTCTGTTTTTAATTTGAAAATTTTTACTATTAAAGTTCCTTGTTCAGAACTAATCTCTTTTGTTTAAAAATTTAATAAAGTAGTTGAATTTGTAAAAAAGAGATTAAGTCTTAACCAAGAATTTGACAGTAAAAATGTTCAAATTAAAAATCGAGTTTTTAATTCAAAAGTTCGAACCTTCTGTTGAAATACATGTACTTTGGACAAAACATTTTCGACAAAAAAGATTAATTTTCTTGTAGATAAAAAAAATTACTTTTCAAGCAATAACAAAAAAAAATTATACAAAATAGTTAAATTTTGAGAAAACAAATACTTTCACCTAAATTGAAGAATCACCAACATACAAAAACTAGATTTTTAACAAAGTGGTTCCACTTTCTACCAGAAAAATTGAAAAAAATCGTTAAAATTCTTTGAAATTGCTATAAATTATTGAAATGAATTGAAAACTCCTCGGAATCTGTTTAAACAGCCTTAAATATTAGAAATCCTTAAAATTCTTTTGAAATCTCTTGAAAATTTTAAAAGGCATTGAAAATTCCTTGCCATCTATTAAAATATGCTAAAATATATTAAATCATTCAAAATCTTATATTAAATTACCGTAATCAATTGAAAATTTCTTGGAACATTTTAAAATACTCTCAAATATTTCAATACCTTCAAAATATTTTGACATACCTTGAATTTTTTTTAAAGACTTTAAAAGTACTATTTTAAAATTCGTTGAAATTCCTGTTAATTATAAAAATCTCACACTAAATTATTGAAATTAATCGAAAATTCCTTGAAATCTATTAAAATATCCTAAAATATGTCAAATCCTTCAAAGTCTCATATTAAATTACTGTAATCAATTAAAAATTCCTGGAAATCTTTTTAAATTCTCTCAAATTTTTCAAACCTGTAAAATCTTTCGAAATACATTGGACTTTTTTTAAAAGACTTTAAAAGTACTTCTTTGAAATTCTCTGAAATTCTTTGAAATTACTGTTAATTATAAAAATAAATTAAAAATTCCTTGACATCTTTCAAAACATCCTGAAATATTAAAAATCTTTTGAAATCTTTTGAAATTCTTTGAAAGTTTTGAAAATTTCTTGAAATTTTAAAAATAACCTGAAATGTTTCAAATCCTTTAAACTCTTATACTAAATTATTGAAATTAATTAAAAATCCCTTGGAATTTATTAAAATATCCTGAAATAAATCAAATCCTTCAGAGTCTCATATTAAATTACTTTAATCAATTGAAAATTCCTGGGAATCATTTTAAATTCTCTCAAATTTTTCAAATCCTTTAATTATAAAAGAAAATTGAAAATTCCTTGACATTCTTCAAAACATCCTCATATATTTAAAATCTTTGGAAACCTCTTGAAATTTTTTAAAGCTTTAGATTGAAATTTAGAAAACAGAAAAATTTCAAAACGTTTAATATTAAAATGTTAGTAGATTAGAGTTTTGAAAATGAAATCAATAAAAATTCCAAGCTTTCGAAATTTTATTTTTAAACATTTTCAATTATGAAATATGAATAACTTTCAACTCGATGGGATTCAAGTCTTAAAAATTTGAATTGTAAGCTTGGAAGTTTATTTACAAACAATTAGTAATCATAAATAAATTGAAAGCGTTCAAAA
>NC_046657.1:45770804-45814703 GCF_010883055.1 Belonocnema kinseyi
GCGCGCGCAACTCAGTCATTTACAGCGTCTCCTACTGTATTCACACGGACATAGCCCTGTCATAGTATTGGACCGCATCTCGTTTCAGATCTGGGATCACTGGCTGCACAACGAGAGTCAAGTCCAAGTTAAGTCACACACAGGTGACGGATTACTCGGAGTAAGAGAGATAATTTGTTTAACTTGCACGCTACTAGGTGGTTCGTTTATATCGTTCAGCTGAGACTGTGGATGTCGTCTCCTTGGTTTTTGTTGATCGCATGGGACTCACTTAAATGCAAGAAACCAGGGTCCTCTTCCCCGTGGCCGTGGTACCGCGATCTGTGCGTTGTTTAGTGTTAAGTGTTCGTGTATTTGTGTGGTGACCTAGGATTTACAGCATCCAAATCCGGTTTTCTAGGATTATTCTATCTAACGACTTTATAGGTAACGTTAACATTTATTTAATTAAATCGAAGTTGAATCGAACAATTTAATAGTCAAAAGTAATTGACGCGAAATTGTGGGATGATTAGTCTTTTGCGAGCGTATTTCAAACAAAATAAATAAATAGATTATTTGTATACGTGACCAAATGTCACGTTACAATATATATCAAATGGCCATGACGGGTATATGTGCGAGTAGGGGGCGACATGTTTCTTACAACTGATATTTCTAATGCATTGTAACTCTCTATTTCTCTCTGGTTTTATAATTATACATAAACATCTGCATCTCATAATAAGCATTTTTAATCTTCTATTGACGCTAGTGCTGTCAAGCTTGAGCATTTTTTGAAAATATGAATGCACTGCGATTGATCATGCAGGTTAGTAGTCTTTAGTAAAAATTGTACACAAAACTGTTATTTTGCATTTTTCGGGTAAAATAAAATAAGATTGGTGTAGGGGAGGTAAAAACTAGAAATCATTACGTGGAAATTATTCTTGAAATACTATTTAAGAAGCCATTAATCTTTAATAGACTACAAGTTAATGATAAATAGTTCTCTTCCAATTTTTTTAAACGAGCTTTTCCCATTGAAAACCTGATATTGCTTTCAAGAGCCCGGGGGCATGGATTAGTGTTGACCCTTTATAAAAATAGGGAATTTCCAATCAAATACAGGAATTTTTAACAAAGAAGTTTAATTTCAACTAAAAGAGACGAATTTTTTAACAAAATAGATGAATTTTTAAATCTGTTAGGCAAAGTTTGACGTGCTTTGTACCGTTCCGTATTTATCGCTGGCAAGGTGCATTACTTGGCAATCTTAGAATGTTGTTTAGGTTTGGTGAACTGTTATTGGTGTCTTGGTTTGGCTCGGAGTGTGTGACGCCTTCCTTTTTATTCAGAAAAAAACGTTACTTTGAACGTTTTGTGAGTGAACACAAGTGCTGACTAAGATGGTGGCCTGTGCTGCATGCCGTGGATCGATAACGAGAGGGACGAACTCTATTGTTTATGGCAAGTGTAAGACTCTGTGTCATTTGAATTGCCTAAACTTGCCTGACAAGGAGTTTGAAGATAATAAAAATATGCAGGAATCTCATGATTATTCTAAATACACCGTCACAAAGAGAAATGGCAGCTCTCGATGCAGAAATTTATCAGAACCACCTATTGGAAAAAATTGGACCCTGCGTTTGAAACTGCGATCCTCATGGCGAGAGAAAAGGGAGAAAAAGTCAAATTTAGCAAAATCTCTAATAAGTTCAATGCTCTCGAATCCAAGCAAATAGCCTTTAATCAATCTTCCTATGGATTAATATAGGGAATAAAAGAGGACATCAAACAATATTTATGACGCAGAACTGAGTTGGAGAAAACTACATCAACAAATGTCAATGATGTTATCGATCTTCAAGGCTCTGTAAAATCCGTGGAGAGGAAACATCTGATGTTGAAGTCTCAAGTATGGTCCTCGATACAAAAGTGCACATCCTGAAACAAGACTCTCTTAATGCGACTCTAGAGATCTATGGCTTACTAAATTATCACAATGGAATAATGATCAGGCACTTTTCATCAGAGACTCTCTCACATATATAAATCGATTTATCTATAGCCACAATTAATAACATTGATGATTTTCGCTAAAACGAATTTAACAGGAAAGTAGAGAAAGAAGACATCGCACCTGGTTCGTCACTCAGTATTCATATATAGAACTCTATACATTGAATGTTATTTTCCTAGAATCTTTAGATTCGGGTTTTGTTTAAATGAGATAATATACCACACATACACACATACATACATACTTATTTACTACATACAGCTTATCAGTTACTTGTCCGGACGTATTAAAACAAATACTTGTGGAAAATTTGTTCTGAAGATAATGAGCAAACTGAAAAAAATTAAACTAAATGATGTCTAGTAATTTTCAATGCATTTTTTATAAGTTTTATTTATAGTACTATTTTCCCTAATTCTTCTGTAATCGCAAAAGCTAACTTTTGCCTACTTAACTTGTTTGATTCTTGTGTAAATTCTGTAGGCCATAAATATCTGAACTATTCTGCCTTATCTAGACTTATATTTCGTCTATCATGGTGACGTTAATAATCGGCCATGTATTAGGTATACAACGTAATTTCCATCTTTTCTCGGAAAATATGTTATATTATGAAATATATGAAATACCTAATCAATCTTTGAAAATTCGTCGATTGTTTTCGTTGACCTTGCGTTACCCATCAGGTAACGTAGGATGCCATCGCAAAAGCAACTATGAGTCTTGTAGTCAATAAATTAACTAAGAAATTTACGAACATTGTTTAGATTTTGAAATTGCCTGTCTGCTAAAGAGTGTTGCATTGGACGGAATAGGTGATAATCCGACGGGGTCAAGTTTAGTGAATATTATGTATGTGGGAGAACTTCCCAGCCCAAGCTTAAAATGGTTTTCCGAATCGCCCACGCAACATGAGGTCGAGCGATGTCATGGAGCAGTATATATTTTTTTGTTTTTTGCCCAGAAAACGGCATTTCCTTATCAAGTATCTCATTTAATTCGTTGAATATAGTCTTCAGTTACACCTGAAGTTCTTCTAGATGAGATTATGAAAATTAAGTCGAATGTCCTTGGATCTGATTATTTTCCCAATTCCTAAGATTGCTAGTCCCGTATCCCCGACAGATTTTAGGCTGATCTCAATTTTATGTGCAGTAACAAAACCATTAAAAAAGAGAGCCCATATGCAGCTTACAATGTATCTTGATATCAATAAGCTGATTGATCCTTTGCAATCGGGCTTTCGGCCGAAACACAGCACAGTAATGGCTTCCCTAAAGGTGACCATGGACTTAAAAAGCGCTGTTGATATGAAAGGGATAAGGATCTTCGTTTTATTTTATTTTTCCCAAGCCTTTTATTCAGTTCATGACAAACTTCTTTTACCGAAACTTAGACCGTTTATTTTAACCATTACTGTAATAGCATGGTTTGAATCACACTTAACAAATCGATTCCTACAAGTAGTCAATAGTCTGAATGGGCTAAGATTAAAAATGGTGTCCCACAGGGCTCTATTTTGTTACCCCTTCTTTTTAATCTATACGCAGCGGACTTAAATGCAGAACTTATTCTCCGCAAATACCATAAGCATGCGGACAATTTTTAATTGTATCTTTCGCGTCCAATCGCCTCCCTTAAAAGAAGGCTGGAATTAGTCCAGGAGAATATACCCTTAGTGATACAATAGGCTCTGAATTATGGGCTGGTACTGAATCCAACACAGAATAAAGCATATATTATTTGGCCGACTCCCTCCCCGTCCTTAGACATTTTAGGAACCTACCCTTCTCTCCAAATTGATGGCCTTGAAATTGACATTGTTGAAGTTGTTAGGGATTTGGGCCATTTGCAAAAACGCAAACTTTTCCTGAAATGTGCAAGTGGTTAGAATTTCGAAAAAGATTTTTACGGTGTAGCAACAGCTTGAAAGAAACAAGGAATCCTTACCCACGGCTACAAGGGTTCTTCCGTTCAAGAGCCTAATTCTCCCCTATTTGGATTATCGGAGGTGTTTTAAACAATGGCATTACGGAAGAACTCAATTGAAAATTCCAGTGAGAACTAAGTGCATGCACTGGCTCCATTTTTGAGTTGTTGAAATATGAACGCATAACTCCTTATCCAAAACGGGGGGCTTTCACCCTGGGAGCATGTGGCTCCACTCCTAGCCAAAGTGTCTCTCCACGGAAGGGTTGTCTGACAGTTACCCCCACGGACTGCCAGTTTATGCCAACGACTATAAGTGGCAATAAACCCACTCTTTTTCTTATACTACGGGAGTTTAATTATGCCTCTGCCCTTATTTGGCACTCGAACCCCCGATTTTCATCCTCGGTCTTACCTTGTGATACCTGGCGCTCAACCCAAAAAAAAACCCAGTTTCAAATTTCAAACCTGCCGTGAGAAAGGGACGCATTTAAGAACAATTAAGATTCTACTCTTGACTTTGCTCAAACTCTTTCGCGATTCCTGCATGTTAGTTGCTCATTGCCAGTTTCTTGAATTGAGACACTACCGCTCAAAAGTTTAAGATCATATAAAAAGAAAGAAGAAGCTTTTTAAAGTTTGATAACTCGCCCAATATACATCGCAGAAGACTTTTTTACTTTTCATTTGAAAGCTCTTGTAATGCACTTTTAAATTGCTGCAAACAATTTTTTTAACGAGAAACAGAGTTCCTTCTGCGCATGCTTGAAATTGTGAAACTTTGAAAAATTGTTGACGCGACTTTGAACGCTTGCATTGCAACCGGAAATAAACGTATCTTAAAACGTCAAAGCCAATTTTAAAGTAAGTTTTATGAGCTTTAAAACAAGGCCGAGACCGTTAATTTAAGATAATTTTTTATGAAGTTATGGACATTTTTATGAAAAATTAGCATTTTGTGATAACCTATTATAGTTAAAATACTATTCATCATACAAAAAAATGATGAAAGAAAAAATGTACCTTTTTGGATAAAGAATCAAGTTACAACCTTTTGAAGATTTTTGAAGATTAAAAAAATCAGACTTTTGGAAGAAATTAAAAAAAAAAATTTTGTTCAATCAAATTTTACTCGTAATTTTCTTTTATCGTCAAAATTAACCCTCCGAGAACACACCCATTTTTTCGATCACGGAGAACAAACTTGGTCAATTTGACCCAATACTTCACGTTCAATTTTCAAAGATTGGCTTCCCGCTGGACAGATAGCATTATATCATTTTTGTTGTAAAATTCCAATTTTTTCTTGAATTTTTTTAAAACCTTGTTAAAGGCCTCAATAATAATTTCATTATGTATACAATATTTCCAACGGCTCTTAATTATACCTTAGAATTTTCTTAAGATAATCGATCCTGTAATTACGAAATGGTACACGATAAAAAAATGTATGGGGTCAATTTGACCCAATGTAGTATTAAATATATGATAGAGTACCGAAAAATGGTAATTTTTCATAAAAATGTTTATAACTTGATCACAAATTGACTCAAAATAAAGTTCTCCGGCCTATTTAAAAGCATTACAAGATCTTTTAAATAAGACGTAAAAAAACTTCTGCGATGTATAGTTCGCGAGATATAAAACTTTTAAGAGCGTACCATATTTTCTAACATGCAATACTTATGCCATTTTTGATTTGTATAATAATTTAATATATTATGTGATTTCATACACGAATTTATATATATTTGATTTGATTTTCAACATGCGACGATTTTCGTGTGTTTATACTGTGTGTAACATTTGCTGGGTACCTATTATCATATTTTTATATGTTCCCACTTTTTATGTTCCGAGATAAGAGGTTTGAAGTACGCAAAACAAACCGAAACCGTGAAATCGAAAAGGATTAATAGCATGCATTTATCTTTCTATGAAAAATTTTATTCACCAACCGAGGTGAAAATTCTAACCGCGTTAACAAGCGAACACGCGTAACCCGTATATATTTTCGAATTCTCCAACAATAATATAACCAACTAAATTTTAATGAAGATTCAAGCGAAATTTCTAATTAGGAAACCAGATTAGACATTTATACAGGTTGTCATAACAGTACGAATTTTAACGCAATTTAGAATTGATGGAAACTCAGTTCGGGTGAAATTAAAAATAAAATCCCTATCCCAACTGTAACGGAAAGCGATCACGATAACTTGGACTTGCAAGGTGCCGCGATTTAAAAGGGATTGCGATTTTTTACAAAATCGGAACGTACTTAGATGGAACATGCAAAATATTAGTACGATATAAACAAAAATTTCTGCAGATGCTTGTCGGATTTCACGAAAGATTTTAAAAACATTATATCGATTGAAGGTTGTCGGAAGAAATAAAACAAAAATTAAAGTTTTTAGCCAAAAAAGAAACCAAGACATCCACTCGTATTTAGCGAAAATTAGAAAACTTTTTAATAAACTATATCCGAGAAAAAGCTGCAATGAGAATTACGTAGAGCTTACGAAAACTGGAGGATAGAGTATAAAATGTGAATAAAAAGAAACGATTTCAAGACTTCCGAAGACATAGAGGACCTTGGTAAAAAATGGGGAACTAAGCTGGCAAAAACAAAAATCCGAAGACAAGCTTTACAAATTAATGAACCTAAAATTGAGAAAAAAAGTGAACAAAAGCTTAATAACGGTAACAGGGATAAAAATAAGTCGGAGAATAATAAAGATTCAAGGGAGAATCAAAATGGTCAAAATGGTAACCAAAGCGAAAACCTAAACAAAAATAACTAGGTTAAGAAACCATACAATATACAATTTCCATTTCCACCATTTGGATTTCCATTCCTACCTTTTCCGAATCAATATCAGCAAAGTCTTAGACCTAACTAAATAATAATAACGCACGAAATTCCTAACAATCGAATTTAGGAAGTAAAAATCGAAAACCGGGTAACAATGCTAACAAAGACTCTCAAGACAAAACAAGTTCTAACTCTGACAATAAACAGGACTCAAATATAAAAACGAATAAAGAAACAAAAAATTTAAATTGTTATAATTGTGGTTTAACGGGAAACAGAAGGGGCGGCTATTAGAACCAAAAATAGTGCAACCTAATACCGGTACGCCAGAATTTTTAAATTTGGAAAAAGATGAAATAATAAAAACACATTTTCATTCAATGAAAAAATTCGAGAATAAATTATTTCGTAATTCGATAGATACAGGTGCCACACATTCTTAGGTTGGCAAAGAATTGCTGGGAAAATCCAGAATTCCAATTTTTACATTTTTAATCTCGTCTCGCGAAAACTAATGGTCGCGAACGGTAAAACGGTCGATGTATTTGGGTAGGTAGTTGTACCAATTATAGCCGATAAACACGCAAAGTATTCAATGTTGAGTTTAGTCCTAACATTAAATAAGAAATTATAAGGAAATTAAAAGGACAAATATCAGGGATAAATCAATCACGGAAAAGAAGAAAATATTAATAACGATAGGAAATCAAAGTTCACCTTAATATAATCATCATCATCATCATCATCATCATCATTAATAATAACCTTAATAAGCATCCCTACGAGCAAAAAATCCCAACCCTTAGAGTGCATCCTCAACCACGACACTAGCGACGACTCAAGTATAGAAGACTGATTTGCTCCAACGCTCTAACCACTTTTCAGAGACTTATGGATACAATCATAACTTCAGATTAAAAGCCAAAAGTTTGTTGTCCTTTAGGTGACGTAGGAATAGTAACGCAAAATTTTGATACCACTTAAAATAGTTGAATATTGTATTAGGTAAGATAAATTATGCGAATTTTACGGACAAATGTGAATTCGGTTACTTAGAGATTAAAAACTTAGGTTTTAAAGGGTACTCTACTAAAATCAGACATGTTACAAAATGACCCAAAGGACATGGAAGTTGGAGAGTTAGAGATTCGGAACTCCATTTTTATAGAACTGTCTCACTCAAATCTACTCTATTACTAGACTCAAACCCTTTGAAATTAGTCTTACCCCAAAGCTTGATACATCTAGTTTAACGGGAAAACCATGGTGAAAGCCCTGCAGAACATTTAGGCTAAGAGAAAACTTAAACGAAAATTTCCGAGCGTGATCAGATACGTAAAAAAATGTTAGAATTGTCAAAGAGTAAAACCAAGTAACCAGAGTCAGTTAGGGTTGATGGGGAACACATCATCGAAAAGGAATTACAATAGAGTCAGAATTTTGCAAAAGTATCATTTCGCGTTGGGGCACACCTAGGATTCCCTACACGGATAACGGTAGAGACTTTGTATAACGGATGACTAAATATTAACCTTAAGCAAACCTAACGGAATGTTATCATAGAACAATTAAACAAATAAGTAAAACACATTTACAATACAATTACTCTATCTCGGAGGAACACATAAAAGATTTGTAGTTCCCAATAAATAATAGAAAAACTCGTCGACCCAATTCATGCCAGCATTTTTAAATTTAGTTCGTGAATTATAAATAATTCCGTCACGCAAAAAATATTAAATATGATAGCGAAATACTGTTTTAAAGCGTCGATAAATGGAAAGATAGATTAAGAAGGTTACATACTATAAAAAATAAAGCCCAGCCAAATTTAGATCAATCAAATAAATGATAAGTTACTAATTAAAATGAAATAAGAAGGCCAGTAGAATTTGAATTAGGATATGCGATTTTAAAAGAGGTATATAAAATGTCAAAGAAAGCGGATCAAAAGTCTGGAAAATGTATGACCAATATGAAGGTTCCTTCATAATAGAAATAATCTAGCCAACAAGATGCAAACTGAAACACCTTAAAGTAAAAAGTACCGGAGAATGGAACTTTAGGGATTTCAAACTAGAAAGCGTAAATACAGATAATAGCACATAGGCATAGGAAATATTAACGAGCTTAAGTCAGAATATTTTGATTTAAAAATGGCAAAAAGTCAAAGGATCAATAGCATTCAGAAAAAACTAACGTATAACTCCAAACTCAAAAATGGGTTCAGACAACCCACGTTACTCTAACTCACTAGATCTTAAGAACAAATTAGACAATACGGAATTTTACTTTCAGATAATGGATTTCACGAATAATTGCTGGTACTGCATCTGGTACATCTTTGAAGATACAATTACGAAAAATCTTCATAATTGCAAGCCATAAAATGGCTACACTTAAGAAAGGTTAGAACACTGAAAGCAGAAGTCCAAAATCATCCCTACCCGCCCATTAGAAAACTTCTCAAAGGTGCAACCAACAGTGATTGAGCTTCCGTCTTAACTACACATACTCTACTGATATTCCTAGAAACTTCTAGAACTTAGGGATTCGCGCCACGTACATGGGACGTTTTGGTCGGTAAACTAGAAACCAGCATTATTGTAATATAGGTTCCATTCCTATAATCGATTGTTAATGCATGTTTTTACTGAGTATCCGATTAATATCAGTTATAAAGCGATCTATCGTACCGACCAGGTACATATTGGCACAAAAAAGAACAATTATCGTCTGTCTGTAAATCTTCAAGCGACTTTTAAACAAAAAAAAACATTTTTGATTAAATGGATTCATTTTGATCCAAATTGTTTGATTTCGATCCAAAAGGATAAATCTCTAAAAAAAGTCAACGGAGTAATTACATTTTATAAAACTAGGCGTCGATGTGGGTTTCCATATGTCAGACTACGAAATTTGAGATTTTGGAAAACAAAAGTTATTTTCACATAAACGATGCCGAATAGGAGATAATTATACCGTAAATAAAAATATTCTTTAAGAATTAAAGTTATTATTATATTTACCAACAAAATTAGTAAGACTAAATAAGATGGAACAGAGAAGGCCAATCAACGCATTCATTTTGTTGAAATAAAGAAAACGCACGCATTCAGAATTTCGATGAGACTGTAAAACATTTATATTCTTCCAAATTTTATTTGGTGGAAATACTCATCACTATCTCATTCTTTACGCTAAACTGTTTATATTACGTCATTCTTTTGATAAAACTTTGTCCTTCCATATCAAAAAGCGTACACACTTAAAAAAAGTGATGCGTTCACGTACATGGGTGTATAGCTTTTGTTTGCTTATATTTTATTGGAGATAAATTCCTAAAAAAAGAAGATCTCTGATGTCACTTCTAGAAATTAAAATCTACGATTATGTTTTTATGTTTTCAACTGGGAATTAAATATCAATGTGATTCTTCTAATGTTTAAATGAGGAAAAAAACTCATTTACTAAGGGAATGGGAGGATAAATAAAAAACCGGTTTATAAGTTTAAAAATGTATAATTGCCTTAAAAATAAAAGATAGATGCACTTAATATGAAAAAATATGATGGTCACGATTATGATTGTGTTTATTATTATTACTATGACTAGATCGTAACTTGGGATATCATTTTATTCCATTGAATAAATAGTATATTTACGACTTTTCTAAACGAGAATACACCCTTTATTATTATCACCACCTTGAGAACTGTCTTTAGGTGTGTGCAAAACACTCGACTTAATCTTACATCTTTTTAAAATCATTTTCAATCATTTTATTTTATTATCATTTTCTACGAGATTTTGGCAAAAATTTTTGATAAAATCGTGCTGAGAAAAACCACTACACATATGATATAAGAACATCATAAAAAGCTATTGTTTGGATTCGTATTGATAATCAAATCAGCTGAAGTATTAAAGTATTAAAGTATCTGAAGACTGCCAATCTCGGTTTTCAGGATTTCCAAGTAGAGGCAGTTCTGGTAAAGGTTTAGAAACCTCAGTCTTGATCTGATTGATTTTTTAAACAAAAATCTGCGTGTTGTCAGAAACCGCCCTCGATGTTATCACCGGCCTAAGAGTGTAAGTTTTAGAGCAGTCATTGGTTTTCAGTGTTATTTGACTGCAACGTTGTTCATCACGTTTATATTTTTCAAACTAGCTGCAGTTGCAGAGGTTTCTGCCGATGCTTTCAATTTGACGCATATACTGAGCATTTTATGAGAAGGATCTATGTATTCTTAGCTGTTCTCAATAGATATTTGAGCCGGTGGAAGAGAAAAGAGATCTAGTTTAGTTTCTAAATACTCGCTAGAACGTGAGTATAAAAAGGACATCATATAAGAATCTACTCCTTAATAACTGAATATGTCTGAAATTGAACGATTTTTTCCTACACTGATTTTACGCTTCTGTTTCTTCTGTGTTTTCTTATTTTTCCTTCTTTACTACTATTGATTCTCTTTTGAGATTTCTTATTTTTGACTCGTTATTGACAGGTAAAATACGTAAAAGCGGAGTTTTAATCAACCTTAATGTGAGATTTGCAAATTTTGCAATAAAAAAAATTTTGTTTGTGTCAACCGTGCGCCAGACTTGGAGGGTGATTAGCATAATGAGGATTATCTGAGATTAGTTGATGTGCTGGAAAACCAAGGATACGAGATACTTTTTTACTTATTGCAAGAAAATGACGTTTCTTTATTCCACAATCTCGCAGAAAATAGAACTTAACCATTTACCAGTCGTCATATCTGCTCTGTATTCATCTCTAATTTCATTGTCATTAATCTCAGAAGACTCGGCGTCCTCTTTAAAAAACTAAGGAAGAGAGTTTTTAAAAATAAATCCTTACCGTAAATTTTAGCATCATTCATTTTTCCCTCATAATTTTCCTCATTTTTTCTTCATTTATGCTATTCGGTACATTCTTCATTAAAGCTATGCGATTTTACATTCCGTCGGATGACCCTGTAAACGTTTTTCGTGTGGCAGTTGTCTAGTATAAAGCGACTCGTAGTATTGTGCGTAAAATACTTTATACGGCTTATGCTCGATAAAATTAGGTATCAAATTAGGCAGAATATTCCATCCACTTAACAAGTAATGGTTTTTTAGAACCCTTTTTCCTTCTACTTATCACTGGTTATATTATACACTCTGTCTCATTAATATCAGTATCTTTCTTCACATCCGATACTTCTTTCTCGTGAAAAACATTGGTTTTGGACAAAGGATCACTCAGTTGCTTTCATAGCTTTGAAACAAAATTTCACATATAGTATAATGCTAAGTCACTTTAATCCAAATGCTCAGTGTATGTTGCAAACCGATGCCTCTAAACTCGGAATAAGCGGAGTGTTATATCAATTAGATAAAAAAGAGAATCATAGAGTTATTTTCCTTGTAAGTCGATGTCAGGTTGGTGAGTCTAACACCAAACTGTCTATATTAGGTACAAACTCCCAAGATTTGTCGTAACTCAGTTATTTTTTGACTCAGGGAAATTTCTTTTAATTTCAAGTTGAATAGGGATTGACCTAATTCCGTGAATTAATCATTCATAGCTCAGAAAATGGATAAATTGTGTACAGAATACTGACTTTTGCAATTCCAGGATAAAATGCGGATCTTGCAGAACTCTATATATTGACATAATCGTATCAAAATGTTCGATAATCGTACCGCGTTTTGGAATTAGCATGTCATCAGTATACAAGGTCAAAGTATCGAAAAACTGATCACCTAAAGCTAAATTAAATGCCCGAATGAAAGCAGAGACCGCCGTCTTTATATCGAAAGGAATTCGACAAAACTGATACATTTTAATTTTTATAGAGGAAAGCCGTATATTTATGCGATTCCTTGTTCAGTGGTATTTGCTAATATCCACTGGCCAAATCTGAGGACGACTTATGCGTGATTTCTAACAAATTTTTGCATGGGTTCCTTTATCAGAGGCGGTGACTCGTAATTATCCTCAATAATTTCATTGATTTCCTTAATAATTTCATTAATATATCGGTTGGCAATAAACCTGTTTGAACCCGCTCCGCTTTTGTTTTTTCACTCCTAAATGCTCGCCTTAGTGAACAACGCAGACATTGCGCATCCCGCGCAGCTCCTGTTACACCTGTCCGCGGCGCTGCGTCAATTCTTGGAAGGACTATAGAAGAAAGGGTTATTGCAGGATTTTAATTTATGTTTTTAATTAGCAAAATGAATATTTAAAAGCATTTTGAACAAGAAAACATATCAACGAAAACGATTATCTAATCATTTATTTGAAACGAGACAGTAGTCAGTAAACAACACTACGACTCATTAAAAAGAGAGAGAAATAAGGCATAGAACTGATACATCACAATCAATGGTTCTATATTTAAAATGAAATGTATTTGAGTTCAAAAGATTCTTACGTAACACCTTTAAAACTATAAAACATATTATCTCTGAATCTGAACAGACGAATGAATTAGGTGTTTACTGTGGATATAAATACTTCACGTTACCATAAAAAACAGAGACATATTATCACACATCCAAGTTCAATCGACTAACGGCCTTTATGAAAGTAAATGATTGAATATTGATAATTATAAGCAGACGATGCTACTAATCCGTTTGGTCATTCACTTCGATAGTGAAGATATGATATATTTTGTCGATGATTTGCATGCTTGGCGGTTATCCACAATATGAGAGTCGATCCAATTCAACGAGGACCTTGAGAATCCTAAGATTGCAACCAAATCGTTTGCTGCGTAGAATTGATAGGTTTTGGCAATTTGTCCTTCAAGTTTCCAGAAGTGTAACGAATAGAGGAGAATTATCAAACCAGGTGTAGATTATAATGGTCATAAAAGAACCACGCTGATAACACAATGTTTTCGTTGTTTAACCCATCAGCTGCGGAATTTTCTTTGCCTCGGATTTTCAACTCCTTTTCAATGTTTCAGCTATATTATTTTAAGCAACTTAAACTAATTAACACATTTACTAATGCAACTGATTACTTAAATAACTAATAAGTTAACTAAATAATTGGAACCTAAATGATTTATGAAAAGAATTCCTGAAAATAAAATCAAGAATCTAACGACTAAATTTGGACAACCACCACAAATTGTTCCCATCGGAATCTGAAAAAGGAACACTTCTCTCCCTTCCTTTCCCCCTAAAAAGAAAAAAAGAAAACTATTCATCCTTACTTTGGACGAAAATAAAAAGGAGCAAAGAAAAATGAGATTTAACTAATGCAAAAGAGATCAATACCTTATTCTGATGCAACATTTGCTCGGCGTAAATGTGTTCACTTCATATACATACATTAAATTAGCCCTTCTGTCACCGATCTAATCAGTCGAAACGTCAAGCCAGAAAAGAGGATTTTCTCCTTTCGCTAAAAATTTGCAGACAGACGCTCTCCACTCACGCTCATAGAATTATATTAAAATTACCAATCATGATGACCACATAATGTTGTCTTTAACGTCTTAACTTTAATTTAAGCCCGTGAAACTTCAAAAATCTTTTCGGATTCTCATTTGACTCTAAATTTAATAAGCAGTGATTTCTAACAGTACTTTTGCTGATTGTGCTGAGAATTTCCAATGGTAGTTTTTGTATTTTGTCGAAAATCGTTAATTACTCGTTTTATCACAAAAATGTCTCCTGTCCATCCAGCTTTACAACCTTTTACAAACGTGCCTTTTTCTCTCTTTACTGATCCGCACGTAATAGATAAACTTATACTTAGACTTTTCTGCTGTACTTAGTTTAGATATTCAAACGAGAGTTGTAAAACATCAATGTACCGATGAGTATTACTCTGAGTTTAATAACGCCATATGTGTTCCTTTATTGTGCGGTTTCATACAAAATTCTAAAAACCTATACCGGAAGGTCGCTTTTCAATTTTTTCGTGAAAACATTCTAAAGCTCTTTCTAAGTCATTCACAGATTTTTCTTTAAGAAGCTCAACCCAGTAATTACTCACCACGTCAATCACCAAAAGCAGGTACAAATATCCACCGTTTGAATCTTTTAGAGGCATTGAATCAACTAAATCTGCTTGCCACAAATCATACTATATATATTTCACATATTGTCATTTATTCTTCTAAAACGTCGACGGATTAATATATGTAGATTATAGGAGTCTTGAGATGTTTACCAATCAACCACCTTTGCCTGTGAGATGCTTCCACTTACTCCGTTTGCTAGCTTTCCAATACCCTCGTAAGACTCCTTGGGATGGATCAAAATATATTTCTTCTAACAATTTCATAGTTTTAAAAACAATTTTTTACACTGACTAATACTTCTTCTCGCCCGTTGAGATTTAGCAGAACCGTTCCTTTGAGGTGTTGCTCGCTTCCTACTTCTACCTGGAGCGCCAGTGAGACCCTGGTTTACCTTGTTAAGCCTATTGTCATGAAGTCCAGAAGATAATTTGGTACTGCGCCGACTACTACGCCGGTTACACATTTTTTTCAATCTCAATGCATCGTTTATTATATCACTAATACTCGAATTTTTTACAGTTTTGCCATATATAAGGAGAAAAACATGTCAATTGCATTTTACACGTTTTTGCATATCAGATCCACAATATCGTGGATATTTCTATCTCTCTGATTATCCTATTCTCTACACGAAGAGAAATCTAGTTTGAAACCTTGGGGATCATTGTTAGAAAAAGGTGACTCAGTATAAGAAAAGTGAAATACAAATATTAAGAATAGGAATTAAATGGTTCAGACTAAACGCTTGTCGCTAGAGTAACGAAAGGTTCGACCTTTAGAAACTCAGCATAAGAACGCGTGTAGAGTTGGAGGTAGAGTACAGCAAAGAAAGGAAGATCGAGCTTGATGTAACGTATATGATGAAACATAATAATAAATTTACCCAAAAAAATGTTTTATTTTTAATAACTGCACTCAGTTTATTTTTGAAATTATGCAATTCCAGGTACGGTCACTTACAAACGTAATCGAAAGGTTTAATTAAAATACATTTTAATAGGTAAATCTTCAATTTAAACATTAATTTAATTTGTGATTTGCGTTCAAATTCTAAAGCTAAAAAAATTATTGAATTTATTAATTTCAGATGTATTATAAATGAAAAAATATTAAAAAATTTAATTTAATTTTCTAGCTTAAAAAAAAGAATCGAATGATTATAGTTCTACTAATCTTCTTTAGTAAAAACCTGAAAGTAAAAACAAAAGCAGCTACTACAAATAATTTGTTGAAACATTACAGTTCAAAAAATTGTTTAAGATACAAAATACTTAAACCTGATTGATATTCTAACTTTAAAGTTGAATTTGAACATTGAAGCGAAGGCTAGCTGAAATTAGAAGAAATAAATCTTAAAAATAAAAATTTTTAAATGATGAGAATTTCATAAAATTTTGCTAAAAGGTAGTAGTTATTGCAAACATAGATAAGTGAAGTAAACAGTGTTTATTTAAATATTGTTTTATTTTATTGCTGGAACAATATTTAAAGGGTTTCAGTACACAGAATTAGATAACAAACAAAAACGAAATTTTTTAGGAGAGCGAAATAACATTTCGTAAAATTAATATCAGCCTATAAAGATAAAAATAACAGTTACTTTTGAGCTGCCGTCTTTTGGAATTGACGCCAAAAAAGTATGATTAAACAAAATTATATGGTTCCGAGAAATAAAATATGGAAGTTTACAATCTCAAAGAGATTCAAATTTCGTGTTTTGAAATTTTATTTAATAGCGACTGCAAATTTATTCTTTAACTTCAAAACATAATAAAAACTTGCTCGCGAAATATGAGGCTGAATAAAAATAGAAAAGATTTTATAGAAAAAACTTATTCTTTTCCGGAAAAATAAATATTTAGTGTGGCGATATCGCCCTGTTACAGTCCTAAAAGTTTTAAAAGTGACTTTTGGTAGAAATTGAAGATTTTAGGTTGAAATTTGATTATAATATAAAATATAAATCACACGAATGGAAACCAAAATACAATGCTTACATGTACAGTCGAGAATGGTGCGAACTTGCGAACTCTCAGAAATTTCTTCTTAACGATAAAGGAATACTTTTACCATTAAAGTGCCATAGTTTGAGAATTAAGTTTGACCGACTTTATCGTTTAGAGGGAATTTCTGAGAGTGTATTTGTTTTAGCTTTTTGGTGAAGAATCCCAGCAGGCTTGCGGACTCAACGTTACTTGCTAATATGAGCATTTCTAACTGCCTCGAATATTTAACATTGCACGACGCATCCTATTTCGACTCTAACGTTAACTAAAACAGTAATATATTTTAACAAGGATTTACTAAATAAGTTGCCTTTTACAAAAGGTACTTTATTGAAATAAATCAAAGTAAGATCTATAGCACATTTAATTTTATTCGTCTATAAAACAGTTATTTATAGATATAGGAATGATGTGATCTAGTAATCACAACTTAACATTTTATAAAGGGGCACTTTATAATTGGGGCAAAATAAATTTTTTTGTAAAACGTCTTGACACGTTTTCCATTTTTCACGCTCATCTTTCAAGAGTGAAAAATGTAATATTTGAATAATTTCAGCATCGAGCTTGTTCATAACATTACCTGGAGTTCGGGTCGTATTGTTGAGATTTGAAACTTTGTAGTTAGGTCCAAGAAAGATATTATCTACAGTATCCGTCGAAGATGCATGCGATTTTATATTTCCAGTATTGCTATCTGATTCGAAATCTTCTTGCAGAAAATTTTCTACCTGCTGGCTTGGCACCAAAATTATCTTTCTCGAATATTTCGTAATTTCTAAATGGAAAAGGGATTTTTACTCTCGTGATGTTTGAGGTGAAAAAAGGAACATTCCCACATTTATTTAAACTCCCGGGAATTAAAAATTATTGCATGAGCTGGTATCCCATTGTAAGGACGATGTAAAAATTTTTCGTGGTGCATGCATTGCGATTATTAAGATATTTCTTGAATGCGGATATGTTTGCACTTTTACAGAGTCCCCCACTATTTCATCGGCTTACAATTTATTTTTTCAAAAACATTTTCACGAGAGGAGATAATAGGGGTTATACCAAGAGGTGGCTACAGGTGTGGTGATAATCTATCTAGATGTAAAGGGCCTATTGCAGACGACTACTTTCAAGAAGACGATGAGGGACCCCGTCATGTTTTCCAGTTTGACTGCTGTTTTTGGCATAGTTGCAAACGATTCAATAACATAAATAGGGATAAAATAGTCGGGAAATATGGGGAAAGCATGAAAGATAGTTATGAACGTACGCGCGCTCTAACCACTCTCAGAAAAAATTAAAGTTTCGATTAGAACCCATTTTTAGTTCCAAAGGAGCTGCAACAAAAATGAAACCTACTTGCTGAAAAGGAACCCAAAACGATGAATAAGCTCTAAATGATACCACACTTAGAGCTCGAAAGGATCTCAAATGTAATTGAGCCTATTCCTAAAGAATCTATTTTTCGCTTTTCCCACTTGGACATTATTTTGATATTTATAATAAATAATGAGTAGGAAATGCATTAACCCGTTTGGGTCTCTACAGGTATCTATTGGAGCTTAAGTTCCAAATGACACCAACTTTCATTTGAGCCGCAACATGAGTGAACCCTTAGTTTTTTCTGTGCTAAAATTAAGCCATAAAACTAGGCCACAAAATGGTCAAAATATAGGAAATTTGGTGATACAGGCCACAAATTTGCTGTGAGATTTGCATCTGGGGATTGTGAAGGTCAGTTCAACACAGTGGTCCTACTTTCATCTTGCCATTGGCTGCATAGCCGGTTTCTGTGGTTTGGATAGTTGTCTTTCTGAAGTATCTATTTTCTGTTTCCTTGACCAGATGCATAACGCTGCGTTGGACGAATGGTAGACCATGTACGAAGACCAAGCACGCAGTATACGAACCCATGCCCAGAACAATGACTTATCTGTGAATACTACGTTCGACCAGTCGTGTTGGATATTTTCGTTCGACCATGCTCGTCACTGTTCAATGTGCTCCTCTTTCAAGAACGGTTTAAGCACCCTGCTCCTCTATCCATAGCTGGGTTTTTTTGTATTCCTGCAAAAAACACGCCTTAAACTGAGTCCCGTAGGCTATACTCATAGCAAAATACGTATTTCTCTCGTCCGAAAATAAATGATAGTGGCAAAAAGTTTACAGCACATCGTAGATTAAGCTTTCCTTAGTCCCATACCATAGATAATTTTTTAGTTTCTTTAATTTGGTGGTTTGGTTCTGCTCTTTACGTTTGTTTGCGTTTTATTGAGTGTCGTTGTATTCACTCTTTACTTCACCTCATGAATTTTCAATGGAGGTTCTATCAGTACAATAGAAAATTAAAATAATTTTCATTTATGGAGTAAGTGGCTGGAATATCAAGCATGCTGTCACTCTTTATTCTCAACGTTTTCCATACTGCGTATAGTTTCTTGTTTCTTTTTACCGTGTGTTTAACAAATTCACCACTGACGGAAGTGTGCGCGCGAAAAAAAAGGAATCGTCGAAAAACTATTAGGCGAGTTAGTACTCGATAACTAAGCTGTGATTTCAAGGAAACCCGAATTTATTTTTTCGAATATAGTTCAAGGAACCACTGTAAGGTTAATTGACATAAAATGCAATATTGGAATGTGGAAAGCCCACACTGGTTGCGCGAGGTTGAGCGCCAGCGTCGTTGGTCGGTGGACGTTTGGTGTGGAGTAATTGGAGAATAACTTATGGGTCCGTATTTTCTGGATGGTACTTTAAACAGTGATAAATACAGTAACTCTTTGAAAAATGAACCTACAACATTGCGCGTTAAGTACTGAATCGCGAATTCAATAGTGAGTGAATCGGCAGAGGAGGTCTGGTAAATTGGCCTTCCAGATAGCCAGCTTTTACGTAGCTGGATTTCTTTTTTGGGGTTATTTGAAGAATCCAGTTTATCAAGAAATGCCAACAACTCTGGAGATCATGAAACAGTAAATTAGTACTGCTTGTAGAGGACTCATAAAAAAGCAGCCCGAAGGGGGGAAAAAATCCACGTCTTTGTTCCTGGATAGCGCTAAAAGTAGTTAATTCATTGACTGCTTACATAGATGGAGTCAAAATGAGAAGCTTGCATCTTAATCATAAAATAGAGTTTTCTAATTTTTCTACTCCACCTTAACCCCCTCCCCAGGTGGGTAGAAGGGCTGTTGAAAATGAAATTTATTACAATTTATTAGCTCTCTTGAAAATAGTCAGCACGTCTTTTTTATTTTTTATTGGGAAGGGCATTTCTAGAACAGTCAACATTGTCAGGGTTTGCCAATGCAGCGCCACCTGGCGCTAATCAACAAGTAAATTTCAAATAAAACTTAAGTATTTTTTTCTGGAATATTTTAACCTGCAATTGAAAATATAAGTTTTCACTTGAAAAATTTAAGTAACCCCCTCCTGGCTCCAGGGTTGCTTTCCCCCATCGAAAACATAAATTTTTCATTAAAGACATTTTTTGTTAGATGCGTATTTCTTGAAATATTTCGACATCTCAAGACAAAAGAATCACTCTGTATATATACATACGTCAAGAAAGGTTTATATAAAAATGTATCTTTAGCATTTAAGTTGTTCATCTTTAGGAATGACATTACAAGTTTATTCGGATAGGAATTTATTCCGAAGCCTGTTTCCGAACCAACCCAAATCTATCTAAATCAAACCGCAAAAAGTTCTCCATTTCGTTCTATGAAAATCGGATAAAAAGTGATTCGATTCAAACCAAAATTCCAATCCGAATAAAACTTTCAATCCGAATAAATGCAAATTCGGATTGACCTAAACCGATTATCAATCCCAATGAATGCAATTCAATCCGAACTCTGATTCATTTGGATTGAAAACTCAGTATATATCAATCCCAGTTCGGATTGATTCGGATTCATTTGAATTAAAGCATTGGTTCGGATTAAACTGATTTTCGAATTTGTTTGGATTGATTCTGTTGTTTAGAATATATAGATTTCGGAATGAATTAATATCCAAAACTTTCCCCAGGATTCGTATGTTAAAAGTAACTTGAACCTTCTCGTTTTATTGCGAAAAGTTTGTATAACTGCTTATACCCACATTGTACCGGTAAAAACATTTTGGTTTTAAAGAACCCTGGGGAAAGTTTCGGATAGTAATTAATTTCGAAATCTGTATCTTAAACAACAAAATCAATCCAAACAGATCCGAAAAGAGTTTTATATTTCGTTTGATCGAAATCAGTTAAAGATTAATCTGACTCAATTCGGTTTGGATAGATGTAGGGGTAGTTCGGAAATAGGCTTTGGAATTAATTCCTATCCGAAGACTTCGCCAGGGAATAACATGAATATCTAATAAACTTGTGATGTCAGTCTTGACGATGAACAACTAAAATGCTAAGAATAAATTTTTATATAAACCTTTCTTGATAACAAAAGCGGTTTTACCAACACAATAAAACATGGAAGCATTTTTGGTAAAATTAAGAACTTTTACTCAAACTTTTTAAGACTTAGGAACGTATCTTCCAGGTGTTGTTCTGAATTACTCATATATTAAATATTCTTTATAAAACAAGATATATTTCCGCGCTTATGATTATCATTAATCAAAATTCATTAAAAGCAAGAAAATGGTCCTCATCCGTATGCGTCGAAAGCAACAGAGGATCTATCAGACTTTCTTTTGATTGAAGATGATAATGATAGGAATTATTTATTTCTACAATGTATATAGGAAGCAGCATTAAACTTTTCGTGTATTGTTGCCTTCGAAACTTTCACCGGTTTCTGCTGAAAAGTTTCCCGAACTTTGTCTTGCATAAGTGATATCACAATTATCTTCGCATTCTAGCGGAATCTCCATCTCAATCACTGAATTGAGTTCTTGTGTAAGACTTCTTACGTCGTCCGGTATCTCGTTGTCAGAAACATCTTCGCGATCTTCTACTGGAATCTCCATCTCATCTGATGAGCGGAGTTCTTGAGCAGGACTTCGTACGCCGTTCGGCATCTGAGTATTGCTAAAATGTTCGTAAAATGTTCGTACTCTTCTAGCGAAATCTCCATCTCGTCTGATATGTGGAGTTCTTGTGTAGAACATCTTACGCCGTCCGGCAGCTGGGTATTGCTAAAATTTTCAGTCTTTTATCGGAATCTCCTTCTCGTCTGTTGCATGGAGGTCTTGTGCAAAACTTCACATGTCTTCAGGTATTTCAGTTTCAGAAATATGCTCAGGTTTTTCGACAAAAATATCCATCTCGCTTAGCGCATTATGCTCTTGTGAAAGACCTATTACGTCGTGTAAGATATCTTCAGTGTTTGGCACATTCGACGTCTTCTGCTTTCCTTTCCATTTTCCTATAACATAATATAGAAAAGCGTCAAAACCATGTGACATTATCGAACATAATGTATCATCGAGCGCGAAGCGCGAGACAAATAAATTATCAAGCGCGAAGCGCGAGATCTAACAGTACAACTTTTCAGAAATGTTGTGTGAATATTTAAAATAATTTGTAGCAAAGCTCTCTAAGCTATCGACCTTTAAATCTCCCTTCGACACGAGAAGAAGCGCGCAAAAGCGCGTTATTCGATTGGTCGAGTAGTTGCCACGCAGTGATTTTGTAATGATATACTTCAGAATTTTTTGTAAATTTTGATGCAGAAAATGTACTTTATGCAGCTGAAATTGATGATCATTAACTCTCACACAAAAACTACTGCACCGATTATTTTCAAATTTTATACACACTTTTTACATATAAAATGCTTCTCGCCTACGTCGTTTTTTCTCATTTTTTTACATTGAAGAGATTTTAAAGCTACAAAATCCCGAAAATTTTCGTAAAAAACCGCTATTTTTGCTTTAAATGGCCACAAAAAATCTTAAATTTAAAGTAAAAAACGGCTTCAAGACGTCAATCACTTCCTGAAATATATAAAATAAAAATAAAAAAACGTTCTGGCGAATTTATTTTATAAAGTATTTGGAAGGCGTCATCCCTTATTTTAAAAATTGTTTTTATTCTTATATATTAATCATTTGAATTATCCTTATAGACAAATTGTCACAATGTGATGTAGAGAAGATCGATGATGTGATGTAGATAAAATCGATATTTTGAAAAGAGCAAAGTTGTTACTCAGGTTTTCAAATATTCAGTACTTCTTATTGAAGTCCATTTCCCCTTCTTCACATTTAAAAAAGTGGTCCTAAATCAAATTCATTATCCATGTGTCCACTTATAAAACCATTCAAAAATTCCTGTTATCTTTCAGATTGAGCAGGCTAAATATTTCCTTTTCCAAATTAACTTTAGGCTTTTGGCCCCTTGATATAATCTCAAACTAAAGGACGGTTTTATAAAAGCATGCTAAATAGAGCCAACTTTAATTTTGGTGAATTTTTTAACAGGCAGCAATATACATATATTAGAAAAGATTATTTTAAGTCAAACTTGTTGGTCTGTTAATAGTTATTTGATATTCTACGTTTTCCGTAATCATAATAAACAATCAAAATTTGTATCTAATCTCAATGAACAGCAGCTCATTTTGTTTAATGGAACATTCTCTACAGATCCACAGGTTGAATATCATGAGAAACTATTGGTTCAAAAACTACAGACACTTTTTTAGTCTAACAAATTCTGGAAAAATATTTCAAAATAAAAGTCAACCAACCAAATTGTAGAGAATGTTTCAAAAAACAAACTGAGCTATTGTTTAATCAGATTAGATAGAAATTACCTTTGTTGTAGTATGATTATAGTTTATAGAAAAAGACATGAAATGTCAAAAACTGCTTGTTATCGAAATGCAATGAAATCAATTTTGATTCTGTTTTTTGTTCTTTTGGTATTTCATGAATTATAAGTTATGTTGTTTCCAAAATTTTCCTTACATCATTATCCTTAATATTGGGGTAAGTGAAAGAACAATTTTTAAAATAGGATACGAGCAGTGCCGTGCAGGTTATGAGGACGGCCTTTTCATCTAATTTACACACTTTTTTCCACGAAGATGAAAATGCTTAGAAACTGAATTCGGAGATTCTATAAAATATCATAACGGACGTCCCTCGACTCTTTTTTTAGTGATAATAACCAAAAAATTGTATTGTGCTAAATAAAAATTTTATCCATGTGCATTATTTTAAGGTTAGGGTTATTTTTCAGCTCTCTGTCTTCCCGATAATCTGGGTCTCTGTCGTACTGATGCTGTCGGTAAGCACTCTCGAATAATTATGAGAGAGAATTGTAACACACATAACCTCCAAGTATATACACACGTTTATAGCAAAATCAAATTTTTTTGGAATTAACCCACAAAAAAGGGTGCAGGGACGTCCGTTAGCATGTTCGCTATCATTTCTCAGATTTTGAAGAGAAAATGTTCATTAATCTAGGGAAAAAGGCGGGGGAATCTAACACTCATAAAGTCTCCCGACGGCTGGGCGATAGATTTAGGTATAGATGTAGGTGTATATATGTAGGTATAGATGTCAGCGTATAGCAGTAGTGAGTGTTAAAATTAATCCAAATATTTAAACAAAATTAAAATTTTTGAAATTATGAATGATGTTCGGGCGATATACAGTCGTATGATGATAAATGGATAAAAGTACTGGCTGCCAGTAGCGTGGCAGTACCCGGTAGGAGTCCCGAAGGGGCCCTACTAGGAAATCTAGTAGAGCCTCGATGGTATCAACGTTACGTTCTAGACGGGGATCCAACTAGTTTCCCTCACCAAAGCCCGATTAGAGACAGGGAAAACTAATAAGAGCCCCACTAGAGCCTTTTCGAAATTTCTACACTTGACGGCATGTACTGTATTTTATATGATAGAGACTCACACAATGAATAGAGTGTTCTGCTGATGGGGGGTTCAAAATGATCTCTCATTTCGAGTCAACGCCATCTAGTATATAATATTGAGCTCGATAACCTAACAGAGGGGTTTTCGAAATCCACAAGTGCAGCGTGACCCAGGATCGCTCGGCCTTTTTCAAGATCTAACCATTTGTTTTTCGACGGAAAAATGATAGGAAATTTATGACCCATTTAATAAAAAAATCACAGTTGGAAGGATTGGGAGAAATGTTTTCGACATTAATAATAGTAAATAAATAAAAAAAGATACTAATAATATTAAAAACAAGTGGTCAAAAATAAATTCAAGGCGTTCAAAATTTAAGAGTTTATTGTATATTGAATGTTTCAAAGTCAAAGCTGCTTAAATTGTAGAGTTTTAAATTTTCGAAAAAACTTTTAAAAAAAAGAGGTTTTTTATGTTTAATAAAAAAGTTTTGAAAAACGCTATCGCATCTGAAGGAAAAAATTCTTTGCATTAGTATTATCAGATCGTAAAAATGGCAATTTATCAATTTTTTTGTATCTGTTGGACATAATAATAGAATAAATTATTTAAGTCCATTTGACAATTTTTTAAACTTTTAATATTTAAAAATTTGTTATTATGTATTTTTAAATTGATGATGGTTTTAATGTTAGGTAATAAAAACTCAAGGACGCGTGACTTTCTTGCTCCTTTTTGACTTAAATTTTGAATTATTGATAAACAAACCAATTTTTAGGGAATTTAAGTTTTGAGTATAAAAAATTACAATTGCATTGAATATTTAATTTAACAATATTAAAGTAACGAAAACTAAACATTCATTATTTTATTTCATAATACTCAATTTTAGCATTAATACGGCAGGCCCAACATCATATATGAAGGTCCAGGCACGACTCTTGTAAAGGGACGGTTTAGGTTTTATACGTCTGTTGGTAAGTAATAAATAATTAAAACTTTCAAGAAAAGCAGAGGAATTTTCTACCATATGCTCGAATTTTTGAGAAAATATTTAAATTCTTCATGAGATACTTGAATTTTATACCAATAAATATGAATTATTAATCAAATCGTCGAATTTTTAATCAAAGAAGATAAAATTCTTATATAACAAATACCTACGTTATCCAATAAATAGTTAAAACTTCAAGCCAAAAAGACGAATTTCTTATAAGAAGGTTGAATTTTAAATCTAACAGGACGAACTTTCTTTGCAAAAGTTAGATAAAGTAGACATCGCAGTCCTACAAAGAAGGGTTTCGTAGTCCATTAATGTTTGGCGGCGCTGAAAGATACGGACGGAAGAGTTCATAGTTTGAATCGTGAAATTTTTACTTACATTTACTTGAAATTTACTTAATAAACCTAACTGAATAGTCTGAATAATGAATAAATATCTTCAAATAACGTAAATCTGTAATTTACAGCTAAGCTTATGCAGCAAATGTGAAGCAGATGCAAATCAGAATTTTACGTTCAAAACTCAGAAATCTTCCGTCCCATGGCTTTTAAGGTGTTCGCACAAGAAAATACGTGTGCAGTCTGCTGGAAACGGCTCATTGGCGATCTGTCCGTGCACACACACAGGCCGCCAACCAATCGCGTGCGATCTGTCGCTCTGCTGCAGTGCGAGCTGGCTATTACTGTTCACCTATCGGTCCGGCTCTAGAAACAAATTCGCAACGTCAAAAACTTTTGCGTCTCGAGTGGCGGTCCGATATGTGAACGGTACGCAGCCAGCCCGCACCGCAACTGCGCGACAGATCGCGCATGATTGGTTGGTACTCTGTGTGCGTACACGGCCGGCTCGTGCGTGAGCTATTTCCAGCCTACTTCACACGTATTTTCTTGTGCGAACACCCTTAGCGCTACCAAACGCATCTTACCGCTTCCAGTCCGAATTCCTTCATGAACCTCGGTGAAGCGTGCGTTGATTAAAGACGTAAAATCGAATGATCTACGATCGACCTGATCGACCATGACAACAAATGACATCAAACGTTGCATTGCATATAGCCTACAGGACGGTTAACTTTTTTGTCGTAAAATAAATTCATTGAACCGTGAGGAGGGTCTTACTTTTTCTTACAAATAGTGTCCACTATTTGCATCTAATTGTATTCGTAGTCTAACAATGTTACTAACCTATATTATACGGGGAGCTTGAAGACACAAAACCTCAAGTGTGTATATGAGTTTGTATCGTATATACCCATATAATAGGGTTGTTTCACGATTTAAGATAAAATAGTTTTTCAATACATAAGTTTCATCCGAACCGAAGGTGCGTTATAATTGTTTTTCTGTTGAGTCGTTTCGCGGAAAAAATTATTCAAAATTAAAGGCAGGAAACACTTATTCAAATTGGCAGACACTCCGGTAGATATTTGTAAAAATTCAGGTAGTTCGTTTAAATTGTCTGAAGGATTTAAAATGTTCTTTTCGCAATTCAAATAAAAATTCAATCATAAATAGCGGAGAGGCTATCTTAATAGTGTAGCCGACACTTCCTAAGGGTCTTTTTTAAGCTTTCGAATTTAAATCTTGAAATAGATTATCTAAATTTCAAAGTTGAACCCTAAAGTATAATAATTCATAATCTACGGGTTTCGATTATTTCAGATATCTAACTTTTTTCACATATTTAAAATTGGAATGAATATAACGTATTTTGTTAATGGAAGGAGATACGTCAAAAAAGACAAAATTGTTGAATTCAACTCCAAAATAGTATATTGGTATATGAGTTATAATTACAAAATATGTGTCATAAGAAAATTTGTCAATTAAAAAAAAAGTTTTCATAATTTGAAGAAAAATTTAAAAAGGGAGTCGGGTTGGTGACGGATAATTATTGTAAATAAATCTGCCCGCCCGGTACGTGACAAATACAATAGGATCATTATTTAAATAAAAAACAGGTGAAATAGCCAAACAAAAATGAAGTTGCAACAAAGCACTTGAATCCACCAACCGATTAAGTAATTGAGCTACCGGATCGAATAAGGACACATAGATTTATTTCGCCGGGAATGGAAAGGTACGAGTATCTGGAAGCTATCAAAAATATTTCCGAATATTAATTTTTAAATATTATATTTGGATGTGGAATTTAATTTCTCATCTTTTTCTTCACGCAAAAGGTTGTAGTTTTTTGATTTGTCTAATTAGAGCCAAAAAGCGGTTTTTTTTGACAAAATAAATTTTAATTTGTTTTTCATTTCAACTCGTGCTCAGTCAGTCAGTTTTTCGGACTTTTTAATGAAATTTTCGGGGAATGTAGATCGAAATGTCCTTCGACTTATAATACAGTCCACCTGAGTGTCGTCTGAGCTGTCAGCGCGTGCGGTCGTGTTTAATGGACGCTCTTTAAATTGTGTGAATTCGTTGGGGGCTTTAGCATTTTCTTGTTATAATAGAGTTTTGCTCTGTGAATTTATTTCACCCCTTGAACTTTGGTACATTTTCCTTTCCTTTTTTTATGATGTTTTGCCCGCTTCGAATCTTTTTGTTAGCCTGAAGTCGCAATTTAGATGCTATTTTCGTGGTATTTCTAAGGCCAAATATCGCTTAAGTGAAAGTGCTTTCCCGCGTGTCTATTGTATTTTTTCATGTGCTTATGGGAAGGTAAACGAAAAAGTGCAGGGAGACCCTTGCAGAAGTGCAGAAATATGGACAGGCAACAATTTTCAAGGGTACGCTTAAGTTCTCAGCGTGTCTCTCCAGTGATAAACACAGATATTATTACAAAGCGTCTACTAATAGTTAAGTAACAAAAATGACAAAAAACGCACGGCCGACCACAGAGGAAGAGAGATGGGAGAAATTAATGTCCTCAATCAACACATTGACAGATTCTCATAACAAGTTGCGTGCTGAGGTTCACGGCTCAATACAAATGCTCCAGGCAATAAATACCAAGACCTGTGAATTTGACCATAGGATGAAGAAAGCAAAAATAAAGCTCTCTTATCTCAGCAATCAATCAGGATACAAAAATATCATACTTTTCAAACTCGATGATACCGAAAAGATAAATAAAGACCTGCTAACTATCATCCAAAAAATACAATCTTGCCATCGCTAATGACCGCTCGAAGGAGGAGAAAAAAGAAGAGCCGTGTATGAAAAGGTCCACAAGCTTCGTGATGCCGGCTTCCAGGTCACCTTTATAGGGAACCAAATTTTCGTTGAAGACAATCCTATGCAAATGGAGGAAGTGGATCAGCTGATATTCGAGCATCAGGGACAGCAGGTGGCGGAGACAAACAAAGGAGGCGAGAAATCCTCAAAGACGTGTGAGCCAATACTATCCAAGAAGATAACACTCCCGAAGACGGCCTCTCAAAGATAACTAGAAATAGAGGTCGACCTCTAAAAGTAGACCCTAATCAATCACATAATAATAATAGGCTAGACAACTTCTTGAGTCACTGTACACCGAAAAATACCCTAAATGCAGTCACGCCGAGACTTAATCTACTCTCCAGGAATCTAAACAGTGAGACAGAATAGCAGCTAGACCGCAGGGATTCTACAGGATCAGCACCGGTTGCTGCACTGCGCAACTCTTCCGGTGACTCTGGAATCCCTAAAATAATTTTTTGGTACCTTCACGGTTTTAACAATATGACTGACATCTGTGACCTCTTAGGGGATCTTGATATCCTCTGTGTATGCGAGACTTGGCTGTAGAGCGAGAACATTATCCTCTTTCGATTCGCAGATTTCAAAAGTATTTCATCCACTGCTATTCGAAGTAATTATCATGGAAGTGCTTGGCGTGTTCTTCTCATTATACATAATATTAAATTCTATGAAATTAAGGAAATCTCTATATCACCCAACTACATTTTTTTCAAAGTCCAATCTCGTTTAGACTGTTTCGTACTCAGTCTTGTTTATATTTCCGCTTAGATGAGTTCAATGATTACCTAAAGAATCTTAATTCTATATTGTAATAGATTTCACTTTAATTCCCTAATTTGCCAATCATTATGGGTGGGGATTTCAACTGCATAGTATGAGATCTGAACTAATTTGATCCTAGAGCTTTTGACTAAGTGAACACCTTTCATCGAGAAAGGTGCTCTAGAGACAAATTCTCCAATTCTAGAGCAAAAAATGTGTGGATTGTATGGTGGTTAATGAAATGGTCCTTATAAATAGCCGCTCTCCTAGTGACTCTCCAGTAAATTTCACATTTATAGGAACCCAAGGATCAAGCATAATAGATCTTTTATTGTGTTCTATGTAAAGCCTCAACCTCTTTTCTGATTTGCACGTGTTACATCTAACTTCTCTCTCTGACCACCTTTCTGTTGTACTAACTATGGCATTGCCACCTCCACTTCCGGAGAAAGAATTAGAGGTCCTTGATGTAAATAAGTTGTTTTTCGATAAATGTAAGGTAGATGCGTTCGCCTCTCTGATGAGATGGAGGCAGGAGGCAGCCAACATTGATCAGGGTGTTGAGAACTAAACACAGTACTAACTAAAACTATAAAAGATGTGTCATTCGAACTAGATATGCGAAAGAGGCACTCTCATTTTATTTATTTTAAACGCAAGCCATGGTTCGACGATGAATGTCGCGATGTGAAAAACGGGTGTCCAATGCATTGAGGCTTTGCAGAGAAAATAAATTTTGAGACGAATATTAAGTAGCATATCTCAAAGAAAAAAAAACAATTTCAGAAAAGTTCAGGAATTTAAAAAAAAATCATTTTAAAACGCAAATTGACATTGTAGCAAATTGAGAAAACTCGGCACAATTCTGGAAAGTAATTAATGCATCGCATCTAAAAGTGCAACACCTGGCTCGCATTAATGCAAATACTTGTCATAAGTATTTATTAAACTGTTACCCACGACCGAAATTAACACCTGCTGTAGACGCAAACTTTTTAAAATTAACTCATCCTATATTGGATAGCGCTATTACTATGGAAGAGATTATTAAATGTTTGGCAAATTGTGCAGATGGAAAGGCTCCTGGCTGTGATGGAATCAGCTATGGATTTTATAAAAAAAACTACCACGAAATTGTGTCTTGTATATGATCCACCTTTTTAACAAGATTATGGACACGGAGGAAATCCCTAAAGAATGGGGTGGGTTAACAACTACTATGATTTTCAAAAAGGGTAACTTTGAGGACCCTGATAAATACAAGCCCATCACTCTTGTTAATTGTATTGGGAAAAATTTAACCCAAGTTATTTGCGACCGACTGTTCTTATGGAGGAGTTGTCTTGATAACTTGTTCACGCTAATATCCATTATCCAAAGACATCTAAGAAACCCAGGAGTGGTGGTGTATGCTGCTTTCGTCGACTTTAAGGGGGCTTTTACATGCATTTCGCACCATTTATTGTGGAGAAAACTTCACTCTTTGGGTCTTAGCACTAAAATATTTAATATTCTAAAGCAATTTTTTTCTTCTGCGACAACTTATATTAAGACTGGCAAGGGAGCAACCAAATTTGTCAAGGTCACACAGCGTATCCTTCAGGGTGAAGTTTTAAGCCCATTCGAATTTTTTCTTTTCATCTCCGATATAGAAGACTATTTAATCCAGCAAGGTTGTCGAGGCCTCTTCATTAATATTTTAGTTGAAATATTGTTGCTTGGTTTTGCGGATGATTAATTTCTTTTTGAAGATACCCCGGTTGAGTTGAACAAAAAATTGGAAGCACTTAATTCTTATTGCAAAGAAAATAATCTCATTGTGAACACGGAAAAAACTAAAGTTGTAATTTTTTCTAAATCAGCGAATTCATCTGCTAGGAAATTTTCATCTTTTAAATTCGGCGATTCCCGGACCGAAGTAGTTAGACAATATACTTATTTAGCTGCCCCTCTTTCTGATTCATGCTCTTTTCTACCAGCCGCAAGGAAGTCCGTTAGTGCTGCGAATACAGCCGTCAGCTCGATCCTAAGGACGATCCACTCGGTCACAGCTGATTCGTGGAATACCTAGATTAGATTATTCCAGAGCCTCTCTGTAAGTACACTACTGTATGGTTCGCAGGTTTGGAGCCTTAATCATTTGGAAGTTATAGAGAGAGTACAGCTTTCTTTTTTTAAGAAACTCTTATCGCTGTCCAACAATAACCTAAATACGCCGTGAGATTAGAAACTGGATCTTTGCAATTATCTCACATGGTCTTAAAAAATATTTTATCTTGGTTAATTAAAATTTGAACAATCGATAATTTACGGTATCCAAGATTGTGTTTCGAGAGGCTTAGGTCACTTACGGTAAAAGATTCTTGCAACAAATTTAATTTGTTTCCCAAGATCCGGGTTTTTTGATGCAAGTGGTTTGATGGATAGGTGGGAGAACCTCACATTAAACTCCATTAGCTCTGACCGAGAGAAAGTTCTTGGGAATTATAAGTCCTACCTAGAGAGCCTTGATGGCGAGCGTCTCCCCTTGTCTAAGAGCTTGCTTATTTTTTCGCATTCAGCGATGCAATGCGGCACACAATCATATTTACTCATGCGAATGCCTCTGTTTTATAAAAGAATCTTTGTACAGCTCACACTATCAAATATTCATGTTTGCTGAATTCTGATTCATCGTGGAAAGTATGTTTTTAATATAGAAGAGAGATGTAGAATTTGCCACCTCAATAATGAGACTTAGTACCACATTTTATATGATTGCCCGGCTTGCGAGCACTTGTTTGAGTCTAAGTTTCCTACAAAACCTATAGATGTACACCCCTCTGATAAATGCGTAGCTGTATTTTCTTCCGTTCATCCTGCTACTGTTAGAAAATTTGTTAACTTAATTGTGAAGATTATCAGCGAGCGTTAGAGATAAACTAATCAAGTAATCAGGTAGTATTAAAGTATTATGCGTAAATAAATGATAGTGCATAATGCAAACTAATTTATTCATTTAATATTATGTAAATAGAATGGTTAATAATTTCTTGAATATAAATTCGATTGGGTTACAATTTTCCAGAAAACTTCTTTGTACTGTTGTTAACAACTTTCTCACAACTGACTGACTAAGGACGAGTTGAAGTGAAAAACGAATTAAAATAAATTTTTACAAAAAATCCAGTTTTTTGGCTTTAATTAGAAAGCTAAAAAAGCTAGCATTTTTTGTCCAGAAGAAAAAGGATGCGGAATGTAGGTGCTGGCACGTGCGCGAAAAGACATCTTGCCTACTTTTTTACTTATAATTTATGAATGAAGTCATTTAAAATTAAAAATATTTACCAAGTTGTCCCGATGTAGCAGACCATAAAATGTCCTTCAGCCCCCCTCTCCGTCAATCAAACTTACGTAACATTTCTTGTACTATGTTTGAAAACATAATAGGCGCTTTCTCAATAGAAAAAAAAGATTATTCAAGATGAAGGCCTGTATAGAAATAAGTGAAAAAATAGTGTGATATAACACTGAATGCTATTTAAACTTTTTTTTTATTTACGTAAATATTGAAATTACTTATAAGAAAAGAAGTATTATGAATTTGTTTTTTAACTTATATAAATATAAATTCAAAAATTTTCTTGAGAAATTAGAAAACATTTTTGAATATTTCAGATGTTTCGAAAAACAATGTAGAAGATTTAAAATAAATTTGTTATTGCAAGTTAAAAAGTTCAACAATATTTTCAATTCATTTAAAACTTTTTAGATTAAAAAAATACTTTTAGCCAGCTGGAATTTTTCTTAAAATTTTTAAAAATAAATTCAAAATGTAAAAAATTACATAAAAATCTTCCAAATTTTCCTAGCATTTAAACAAAATAGTTCATTTGCTTGAAACCTTTCATGAATCTATTAAAGCTTTAAAGGTTTGGTTTGAAATCTTCAAACGAAATCTAGATTTTCAAAAATCTTTAACATTTAACAATTATTTTTCAATCTCTGCATACCTTCTAGATATCTCTGAAATTTATTTGATTTAGTTTTTAAACATTTTTTAAGCTTACCAAATTGAAACATTTTGATTTAAAATCTTCTAATCTTTTACGAAATTTAAGAAATTTAAGAAAGTATTTCGCAATTTTCTCTTAAAGTTCATTTTTGGAAGAATTTGTTAAGAAAAAAATCATTTGTAATTTCTCCATGTATATTAAGAATATTTTTTTATTCACTTGGCGCCGTGCTAAATTGAAATTGCCTAAAAATTGTCTAAATACTGAGAAATGTAAAGAATTGTTTTAAAATCTTGCATATTTTTTCCAAACATTTTTTATTTTCAAAATCTAAAATTATTCTTTTAAAATTAAACCTAAACCATTTAAGAATTTCCCAGAAGTCTTACAAGAAATTTAATCTTCAAATATTTTAAAAAGCTTCTAATTTTTTTACAAATTCTTAAAAGTAAGTATTTTCCATATAATTTAATTTTTCTTATCTCTTGGAAAAGTGAAAAATTTTACAAATTATAGTGTGGTAGAGAAATGTTATGAACATAATTGTTTCCCAATATTGAATGGGCATTTACAATTTAAATTTTCTCTTCTATCAATAAGGATTAGAAACATTCAGAAATAAATTTTATAACGAAGTAAAATTATATATTTGTTAATTCCATTATAGAAAATAGACGGTGCAGAAAAGTCATAAATCTTTATTAATAGGTAAACAACATGATAAAAGTCACTAAAATATATATTCACGTAGTATCGCAACCATCGTCGATGGTCGCAATAAATCAGGTTTTCGACAACCATGTGTTTGATATTTTGGAGATATTTAGTAACATCGCTTCATTTAGAAAATTAAAAAAGTTACATACTCGAATCGAAAATGCCCTCCCCCTTTAATGTTGCGTGATATGTGAATGCTTCCTTATTTCAAGGAAAAGTGGAAAATGACTGGGACTTAAAAAGGTCTAATTTTTGGCAATCTCCCAAACCTATTATAAATTTTGTAATTTTGAAAAAAGTTGAATACAATTTATAGCAACTTCATTCTTAAAGGTAAGATTGCTTTTGGTGAATCAAGTACTTGCAAATTATCAAGGGAACTTGATGTCACAATTCCATCCTCTATAGCAATGGCTGAAGAAGAAGATATACTGGGCTCAGCAGAAAATTGGATATTTTCAATAAGTGAAGGTGCAAGAATTAATGATTCTTCTTCAGGAGATGAACTTTATTATAACGAGGAGTCTTCTGATTGTGAGATATTGAAGAAATTTGATGCGTGTAACGAAGGCGAAAATTCTTTCGTAGTTGTTACTGCTCAAATCGTGTTTCCTCAGTCCTGTTTCCTCTTAAGCGATGTAATGGAAGTGGCAACATCATATAGTACTGCGAATCGTCTTACTTCATAAGCAGAAACTTATTTAACTGAGAAGTTAAAAATTTGCGCTGGGTAAAAGTTTCAGTACATGGAATTAACGAACTATATGTTAAATAAGATTTGTGATACATCTTCTGATACAATTAGATTTAATTTTTATTGCGGCGAATGCAAAGACGAATCAATTCACTCGTCCACGAAGCAGGGTATTAGAAATAAATTAAAATCGTGTTCAAACTGCGCAAAAGACAACATAGTCAGTCTTAGTAATACGAAGATATTTTTGTCCCTAGATCTTGATTATGAAGTCAAACTGATGTTTAAAAATAAAGAATTTTGCAATAGTATAATTAAAAAGATAGAATCAAAAGCAAAATCAGGATGTGATGATTGTATTCTAGATATTAGCTCAACGCTTGCAGGATGATGGAATTGGATTTACTTCAACAAAAAATGGAATTTTCAAAAAGCACCATTTTACTTAAACACCTTTCCTCATTATTGCTGATTCTGTTGCACGACCTAAATTGCAAAATAGATTTTAATACAATGCTTACTATAGCTGCAGTTATCGTTATGAACACGGTACTCATGTTAACGGTGTTTAGTTTTCTTTTTTAGAAAAAGATTCCGAAATCAGAAGTCGCAAGTCCCATATGTCAGATGTTAAAGAAGCGCTTAAGGGACGAAAGCCTGTACGAGTAGGAAAGGGTTGGTCTGCTTTTTGTGAAATTATCTGTATAGTTTGGTTTAGAGTGTTGTTTCAGATGCTAAGCACAATGGTATTTTAAGTGTTGAAGTACAGCTGAGGGACTTATGGTTACAAACTTTGAAATCTTTTCAAAGAAGGGAAATAGATGGCAGTCTGCTTCCCATTAAACTTCCTCGAGATACTCATAGACGATGTAGTAAAATTTCTGACAGAAGTAAATGGAAAGCTACACAGTGGAAAGCTTGGCTGTTCTTCTACAATATTCCTAATTCTACAGGAATTTTACCAGACGAAATCATAGAACACTATGCACTTTTTGTGAGTGCCATGTACACCTTATCAAAGCCAGAAATATCGAAAAGCGAAATTGATAAGTGCGAGGAAGCCTCATTGAAATTTGTTGCTCACTTGAATTGTTGTACGTAGCTTGAGCAATGACTTTGAACGTTCATCTATTATTGCACTTGACATAAAATATTTGACGTTCAGGTCCCCTTTGAGCGCATTCTGCTTTCCCTTTCGAAAGAAATATTTTCCATTTAAAACGAACTGTAACTGGTCCCAAGAGTGCTGAGCCACAAATGGCAAAAACCTCTCTTAAAATTTTCGCCTACAAACCAAATCGCTCCTTATTACTGTCACATGAAGTAAATGAGTACATTGAACGGCTTTTCAATTCTAAAAGATTTTCAACGAGCGCGAAAAGCACGTTAGGTACATTCCTTCAAAAATATTTGATGATACTGTCATTCAATTAAAAAGCCGACAATTTGCACAAATCGTTGATTTTTGCCTTTCCGCAGATGATACTTAACATTTGAATGTAAAAAAGTTTGAAGTTGTAGAATATTCCATTGACACAGTATTTATCTCTTATATATGGAAAATAAAAGCAATTGGTGAATTGGCTAAAATTTATTTTCGGGATATTGATTCAAAGATGGTTAAACTAGATTTAACAGCTTGCCAATCCTGATGTAAAATTCCAAACATTTTTGAAGCACGATAAAAGTTTTTCTTATGCTTTTATTTTTCTACCATTTTTCTATTTCATAATAAAAGTAATTATTAAAAAAAAAATTTTACTTACAAAAATGCAAAATATAGTTGTAGACAATATTTGATTTCAAAAAATAAGCTATCATTTATTATAATTCAAGAATTTTTAGAAAATTGGTAAGAATTGATATCAAGACAAAATTAAACGGCCAAAAATATTCTTAAAATAAATGTTATTTGTGACTTTAAAAATTTAGACATTAATTATTTTTTGGCAAGACAACTATTATTTTGTCTTACTTTATTCGAATAAATTTCTTCATTGTAGAATTGACTTTGTTTATTTAATAATATTGGTGAAAAACTTTTTTTTCTTGTTTATAATTCTTGACTTATGTCCAAACACACGTCAAAAATTGTAAAAGTAAAAAACAAGTTGATACTTTTGTATCACTTCTTGAATTAAATAAGCATATTGGAAATAGAATTATTGGATACTATATTTAACTTAATAACAAAAAATATTGAAGTATAAAGAAGCAGAATTTTCAATAATTCGAATTAAACTACAATGATTATAAATTTATTAGCATTGTTTTTATTATAATAAACTATTTTTAATATATCTTATTAATTAAAAAGTCAAATATCCTTTAATTCGCACTGACGAATTCATACGCATTGAAGGGAGACTTTTACTCTAACGGATTAAGACGCATTGACGCGTTGATGGATTCAGAAGAATTAAAGTTCGATTTCAAATCGTTCAAATTGAAACGCAATGGCAGACTAATCCAGTGCGTCATTTTCGTAAAGCGGGATTCTCAGGTTTCCTTAGGCTTAACTATTTAATTCGTATCAATGCTTTCTTTTTTGATGGGGTTGTTATAGGTCATACATGACCGAGGTGATTTTTCGATGTCGAATTTTATAGGGAAGAAATACTTATCAAAAATAGGAACAAAATTTTTTGAATATTAAAAAACAATTGAACGATAAAATAGAGGATCTAAATAATAACTAAGAATTTTCCAATTATTTTTTTGTCGCAAACTATATTGGTAGAGGAGGAATAGCACATGTGACCAACTCAGACGGCGGGGGTAGTAAAAATAACAAGGACGGCGAAGGGTTAAATTAAAAATTGTTGGCTCCGAAAACTACATTTCAATCAAAAAAACTGAGAACAGTCGCTTTTTTACTAGTCGTAGGAATAATCTCCTTTCTCTATTCATTAAAAACTGAACTGGGTTCGCAGGATTCGTTTTTGCTTCGACTAGATTATCGGGTAAACGCGGGCTCTATTCTTCAATAAAATGTTTAAAAAATGCAAACTTTGCCATTTAAATGTAGCATAATTCTCAAAAGGAATTATATCAAAAGAAACTAGGGTGAAAGATAAAAGGACCAGAAAAACCACGTTTTCGGTTGTGCTGCTCTTTTTATGCACCGTTAGGGTTCCCTTCTACCACTATTTGCGTTTCAGGATACGTCGGAGGATTTGCAGTCTGCGCTTTACGATTTCTTCTATTTGACGCCAGATTTCGAGAGGCTCAGATAGGAGGATTTCGTGTTGCCGACTTCCAGGCCACCCCATGTAACTCGCAGGTTATATAGGAAAAGGACTAGCTGGAACACTGATCAGAGATTGACTTTGATTTTGATCAGAATCTGCATCCCCAAAATTATATTTTATTTTTGCTTTTTTCAATTAGAAGTGTAGAAATTCCTGTTTTGTATTCAGCACCGTATAACAACCTGTGATTTTACGGCGGAGACCTATTTGAATGTCGCCAACTTCTTCTGAGGTCATAGCCATAACCTTGCCGCTTGCCATGTTTACTTTCGCCCGCTTTTTATTGCTATTACAAGTCCACATATAGATTCCAGCAAAAACTTGATGACTCTCCAATATTGCAAAGACGTCACCATCAGATGCTGATAATACAATTTGTTCTTGGGTTGGCACTCGTCCTTTTTTCACTAGAATGGTCTTGTTGGCAGGAAAAGTGTATCTTCGAAGTTCAAGCGTACGGTTCACATTCGAAAAGGGAATGAGTCGAATAAATGGTAGTTCTTCAAGTCCACATCCATTTCCGTCAGCAGAAGGAAGCCTTATAGCAGGAGCCATGGATTTGGCAGAAGGAGACCAGGACCTGGGACGAAGAGGAGGCTTGGCAGTAGGAGATCTGGGCCCAACTCGAAGAAGAGAATTGGTAGTAGGAGATCTGGACCTAACTCGAAGAAGAGGATTGGCAGTTGGAGATCTGGACCTAACTCGAAGAAGAGGATTGGCAGTAGGAGATCTGGACCTACCTCGAAGAACAGACTGGGAAGGAGGAAGAGGCCTCTCAGGTGAATGAATTCTTTCAGAAAAATTATATGATGCAAAATCAGACGATCTCTTACGGGGAACACCAGGAATAGGCTCGCCATTAGGCAAACATTCAAATTGTGAACTGAACTCTGGAACATGAAAGAAAAGATTACAATTTTCTTTCAGGAAGTAGGTATTTCATTGAACGGTTTTAATGAAAATTAATTTTTGTAACTGAAAATATACCTGTTCCATTTTTTTGTAAAGAAATCTTTTAATTGATAATTTAACTTTTGCGTCATTTTAGGGAAAACTTAATTTTTTGTCGGAAACTTTAATAAACGGAGCTTTTCCCATTGAAAACCAGATGTTGATTTCAAGAGCATGGAAGCATGGGATAATTGTGTCCCTTTAAACAAAATAGGTAATTTTCAATTAAATGCATTCATTTTTAACGAAAAAGTTCAATTTTCAACTGAAAAAGGGGATTTTTTTGATCAAAATAGGTAAATTTTCAACCAAAAGCACGATTCTCTAACTAAAACATAAACTGGTTTTGTATTGCATCTGGTATTTTAGTTCTGGAAAAATCCTACTCCTAATGTTTTTAATGACAGTCTCGTTAAGGTGTCCGTTTGGAAATCTCAAAAATTTTAGAACAGATGAATTGCCAAACCGGGGTTTTCTTTTAACAGTTCCAAAAATTACTTTTGCTTCGACGAATACTTACCAGTACATTTTGGAGCAAAAAGTTCAACAGATAAAAGAAGTAGGACTAAATTATGAATAAATTTTTGTAAGAAAACAATCCGCTATCTTCTATAAGTTTCGAGTTATGATATATTGAAAAATTCCCAATTTTTTAGATTTTTAGCGAAAAATCACTAAGTTTAAGAAAACACTTTGTACCCTTGCACCTCCATGTTAAAATTTTTTTTTAAATACCTTCTTTAGTATGAATTGGGTAGAAAACTGCTATTTTGCATTTTGGGGGACATTTTCCAGCCACAATAAAAGTAGGTGTGGGGTGAGAAAATTAAAAGTTATTGGGTGAAAATAATTCCTTGAATACTTCGTAAAACGTAAGTATACTTTAATTCACCAAACATTTACTTTCTTCCATTTTTTTTTAATAATTACGGACCTTTTTTCTGGAAAACGAACAATTTGCGGGAGGGGGGGTTTGATCGAATATCGAAAGTCTAATTTTGACAGGCGTAAATTTGGACTACCCTAATCTTTCACAAACAAAAACAAAAAAATGTTAAATAAAAAACTTTAACTTTAAGCAAGCAGTTATTTTTAACCATAAAGTAGATTTTCAAACACGAAGATTAGATTTTTACCAAAAAAGAAGTGTTTTTTAAACAAAATACATGAATTTTCAATTAAATATTAAAATTTTTATCTAAAAATATAAATCTTCAAATCAAACGGCTGAAATTCCATTTCAAAATTTTAAATTTAACCAAAAATACACTAACTCAATTTTTAGTTAAAAAGATTAATATTAGACAGAAAGAAACTAAAGTGATAAATCTGCAAAAAGAAAAATTAAATTTCAACCAAAAAGGATAATTTTTCACCAATTGACAAATTTAGAAGCCAAAAAGGAGAATTAACTACAAATCTGTTCACTTTTGAACCGAAAATATGATTTTTTAACAGAAACGTTAATTCTATACTAATAATTATATTATATTCCTGATTAATATTCCTGATTCAAATTATATGTCTTTGGTTCAGAATTAAACTATTATCTGTTCACTTATCTGTTCACTATATCTGTTCACTTTTGAACCGAAAATACGATTTTTTAACAGAAACGTTAATTCTATACTAATAATTATATTATATTCCTGATTAATATTCCTGATTCAAATTATATTTCTATGGTTCAGAATTAAACTATTTCGTGAAAAAGTAATTCATTACTGTATTTTGTAACAACTATTGTTCGTGTTTGAAAGTTCATCTTTTTCGTTGAAAATTCGCCTTTTTTGGTATAAAAATAATCCTGGTGGTGGTAAATTTATCTTTATGTCTAGAAATTCCACTATTCAATTAAAAATGTATTCAACTTTTGTGCTAGAAAACTAATCCCTTTGATTGTAATTTCACCTTTTTTGTAAGAAGATGAACTATTTGGTTAAAATCTCAGTTATTGGGGTGAAGAATTATAATTTTAATTGGGAATGTGTCTTTTTGGTTAGAAGTTCATCCATTCGGTTCAAAATTCATTTTTTTGTTCAAATACGTTTTTTTTGTCGAAAATTGATCTTTTTTGTTGATAAATTATCTATTGGATTATAATTTGACCTTTTTTATTGAAAATTTATCATTGTAGTCAATTTTTTTATTTATATTTTTTAGTTTAAAATTGAACTATTTCGTTGAAAATTTGTCAATATCGGTTGAAAATTAATTTTGCTACAGAAAATTTACTATTTCACCTTTCGTTTAAAAAATAAAATTTACGTTTTTCGTTGAAAATTCGACTGTCTTGGTAGAAAAGTAATCGTTTTGCATGAAGATTAATCATTTTAGTAGAAACTTAATTTTGTTTTTTGATTAAATTTTCTTATCTGAAAATTTAACTATACCATTTTCGGTTGATAATTGGGATCCGTGACAAAAAGCCCAAACGCCAAAGCAACTACAAGCATTTTTTCATTAAAAATTCATCGTTTTAATTGAAGGTTCATTTGCTTGTTTAAAAATGTATCTAATTTGTTTAAAAATTTTGTTTTATTGAAAATATTAATTCTTTTTACTGAAGATTTAACTACTCGATTTTTTATTTGGAAAGTATCAAAGTTTTGCCTTCTTTATGAGAACTTCTGGTTCCGGACTATTCGCGATGCGCAGTAACAAGTCTGTGTGAGCCTGTTTGAGTTTGCGTCTCAACTCTACCTACAGGATCTCTAGTTTTGACGATATCTACTATGCGACATTGTCGGTTATGCCTACAAAAATTATAGTGAGCTAGTTCAATTATAACATACTTGTTGTGTTTGAATGTAACCGCCTTAGGTCAGCAATGTTGGTGACGTAACACTACGACGATCATGTGATCATATCGAAAAAGAACGGCCTTCCTGGCATGGCGTCGACACGAATCATATCTAGCTCGAGAACCCGTACTTTATAAATATAGTGTACTTTCCTGCTCATTACTTCTACCAAATAAATATACACTTTATAATATGCGCTGTGTATTTACTTGAGCTCTCAACATAACATATTTGGCGACGAGGATGGGATGCTCAAGTTAATCAGAAGTTAAATACTTTAACCTCAAATCAGTGCGCGACCGCGTGGTCGTGAAAGTCGTGAAGCGCCAGGAAGCCAGTCAAATTCAAGTCTACAAAGTCGGAAAAAGCTTAAAAAAGCTTAAAACTATAAAAGTCTGTCGGTTAGTCAAAATCGTCAGTTAACTGTCAAGTGTCGAGTCTAGTGTCGAGTCTAGTGTCGAGTTTCTAGTCCCAGTCGAAATTTTAAGCACGACCTAAAGTTATAAACCAGTGTGAAAGTCAGTCATAATGAAGCCGGGAATCATAGGGTCAATCCCCCCATTTAATTCGGAAGTTGAACCGATAGAAAACTACCTAAAAAGAATGCAGGCATTCTTTACTCTCAGAAAAAAACCAGATACGGAAAAAAAGCAGCTCTTTTCGTTCTGATCGGTACCGTAATTTATAGAGTATTAAAAAATAATCTGTAAACTATTTTATAGTAGACCTAAAACAATTATCCACAAACTGTAATTTTTGTGATTTTTTGGACCAAGCATTACGGGATAAATTGATCGTAGGTCTAAACAATGAAAGTTTAATCAGAAAATTACTGTCTAAAATAGACTTAACATTTTAGAAAGCCGCTTGTTTGGTTTTTAATATGGAAATGGTTAAACTAGAATGCCACAAAATTAAAGTGGAACTGTCAGAAATATCATCAGTGCAACAAGTACAGAATCGAAAAAAAATTTCAAGACAATACAAAATCGTCATCGAGAAGTCGTGGAAATCAGTGGTCTCCAAATTCATCATAGGTCAAGGGTCTAGCCAGCAAGGGTCGCGCGAGTGGGAATGCTTCAAGTGTGGAAAACTGGACCATGTCTCAAAAATGTGTAAAACAACCGCAGCTAATAACCAATGCGAGATCGATGATGATTTGCCCGACTACGTCATAAATAAAATCCACACGTATGAGTCAAGGAGAAGTAAAGCCCAGTCCTTAGGTGTGACAAAAAAGGATCACGTGTCAACAGTCAAACCACCATCAGAAGATAGCGAATTCCAGTTCTTTGTCAGCTGTTTTGAGAAGGAAGAAGCGTCGATAGGGGCAATTGAAATCGCTGTGAGTAATAAGAAATCAGTGAGTAGTGAAGGCAAAGCTTTATCAGTGCTTGTTAAATGCAAAAAAGAGGGGGCGCAGGCTGTCGAATTTAAAATCGACACTGGAGCCGCGCTCACTCTAATTTAGAAGAAGCGTTCCAGTAAATGTGTCTTACCACCCCCCTGCAGCTCAGCGAATTGCGTCTAGTGACCGCCAAAAAGAAAGACATAATTATCGTCAAAGGAGAAATATTCGTCGATATTGCAGGGATGCCCCTCCATCCCCTTTTTTCCCTATTCCCCCTTTTTCCCCTTTTCCCCCTTTTTCCCCTTAAATTTGAAAAATCCCCTTAAATCCCTAAAATCGAGAATTTTGACCCAATTTTCCCCTTTTTTCCCTTTTTTACAAAGTATAGATTTATTTTTTTTAAGAATTATCACATAGTTCACATTCAAAAACACGCGCCACAATTAGTATGCGCGGGCCTCTTATTGCCTCTTATGCCTCTTATTGAATGCGTGAACGTTTTAGAACTGTGATTGGTTATTTTAGTAAGGAGTAATTATGTTTGGTTGACAACGTGTGTCTGGAAATATTGCGGA
>NC_046657.1:45814803-45818772 GCF_010883055.1 Belonocnema kinseyi
TAAGTCTGCTGTGTCAAGAAAAAAAAAGAAACTGTGTGTTAATTAGAAGAGGTCGTTTCGATGCTTAATAATAAAATAACAATTGACAAAAAATATAATATTCATTAATATATTTTCACTCCCCTTACACTTTTAAAAAATCCCCTTTTTTCCAAAAAAATCCCCTTTTTTTAAAAAAAATCCCCTTTTTTCCCTAAATTTGAACGGCTGAACCAGTTGCATCCCTGATATTGTATTCAAGGATAAGGTCGGTAAAAATTTAAGATTAATTGTAACGGAGTCGTCTGTTAAAAATCCTCGATTGGGTCGGAATTGCTTACATATATTAAACCCGTCGTTGCGTGAAAATATCTTATCGAGGGAAAATAAAGAAATAAATGCTTGTGAAACTATTGAGTCGATTAACACTAGTAAAATGCGTCAAAATTGGGAAAGAAAATACCCAAGAATTTTCGAGAAAAACAACTCTGAGCCAATTAAAAAATTTCAAGCAAGCATAATATTAAAAGAGAATATAAAACCACTTTTCCACAGACACTATGAAATATCTTATTCTATTAAAGATAAAGTTGTAGAGGAAATTACTAATCTTGAAAAATACAATATTCTAAAAAAGGTATCATTCAGGAACTGGGCATCACCAATTGTGGTCACAAAAAGGAAAGACGGTAGAATTCGAGCGTGTGTTGATTTAGAAGGGACCTTGAATGCGTGTAATAAAATCGATCATTATCCTCTTCCTCGCAAGGACGATATTTTCTATGAAATGGTAAATTGTAAGGTATTTTGTCTAATTGATTTGTCAAATGCGTATTTACAAGTAAGGGTAGAAGAATCATGTAGAGAATAGCTCACAATTACCACACCCTGGGGATTATACCACTATACGCGTTTATGTTTCGGATTAAGCTCAGCTCCTGCAATATTTCAAAGTATTATCGATCAAATATTAAATGCCGTGCAAGGAGCACGCGCTTATATTGACGATATTTTGTGCGGCGTATCAACACTATCAGAGTGTGTTCTAACAGTAGAAAAAGTATTATCTCATTTGAAGGAATTTAATGTAAAAATAATCCCATATTTAGGATTTATACTAGACGAAAAGAGGTTGCACCCCGATCCTGATAAAGTCAAGGCAATCAGATCAGCACCAAGTCCCACAGATGTTTCACAATTAAAAGCATTTCTGGGGTTATTAACCTTCATGTATAGTTTCCTACCAATGCCAGTAGACATTTTAGAACCTTTAAACAATTTAACGCGCGATGGAGTTACGCGGTGTTGGACTGATGAATTCAAGAAAGCTTACGGACAAGCAAAAAATTTAATTTCTGAAAAATCGACCTTAGTCCTTAATGATCCGTCTCGCGAAACAATAGTAACGTCTGACAGTGGCGCGTATGGTGTTGGCGCGGTATTATCACAAATCGTCGATGGCACAGAAACGCCTGTTGCTTTTGCGTCGTCTACGCTGACGAAAACTTAGAGGAATTATAGTCAAATCGATCGAGAAGCTTTAGAAATAATTTTGGGGTTAAAAAATTTTACAAATATATTTACGGAAGAAAAATATTGCTGGTCAGGCATCATGAACCACTAAAATTTATATTTAATCCAAGCAAAAGTTCGCCTCAGATGACAGCTGCTCGTTTAATGCGTTGGTCGCTGATTCTGTCATCGTACAAATATCAAATTGTTTATAAACCCGGTAAAGAAATCGGTCATGCGGACGCATTGTCAAGATTCTCGCTACCAAAGGAAACTACCGGTATCGACGTAGCTTGCCAGTTAGTGTATGATAATTTCGAAGAAAAATTTATGTCGTTCATTGAAATCGCAAGAGAGACCAAATCAGATCTATGTTTGAGCGAAGTAAAAAATTTTTTGAAAAACGGCTGGCCCCATGAAAAGTTAATTCCAGAGAACTTCAAACCCAACTGTAAAAATCGCATCAAGTTGTCAATTGAATCAGACTGTTTACTTTTTGGAAATCGAGTAATAATTCCGAATAAATTAAAAGAAGCTGTTTTAGGAATTATTCATAAGGACCATCCTGATATAGTACGTTCCAAAATGCTAGCTCGATCTTTTGTTTGGTGGAAGGGACTGGAAGACGACCTTATGAGACATGGCCAGACTTATAAACCTTGCCAATTAACTCAAAACGATAACCAAAAAAAAGTGATTGTCTCAATGCCAAAGGCGGAAGCCCCCTGGCAACGTGTTCATATTGATTTTTTAGACACTCAACTTCAGAAATTCCTAATCTTAGTGGATGAGTATAGTAAATGGATAGGGTGTGGATGGTAAATTTAACAAATCTTGAACGTATCCTAGAATGTTTACGCGAGTGTTTTGCGAGATTCGGTTGGCCGCACACTTACGTGTCAGATAATGGCCCCCCACTTAATGCTAAAGAATTCGCACGTTACTTTGAAATCAAAAACATAAGAGTCTTAACTTCTCCTCCCTATCACCCAAGAGCAAACGGTCTCGTCGAACGAGCGGTCCAGACCCTCAAAAAACTTATTATTAAAAATGTAATTTCACAGTCTTATAGGAACTCAAAAAAGTCCTTACGTATGCGCTTATCAGAATGTTTATCGTCGTACCGATCAAATCCTTTTTCAGTTTTGAAGGTTAGCCCTGCTGAACGGTTATTAGCGTACATATTAAGAACGCCACTTTCTTTGCTACTACCTCAAGATAAGGTTAAACTAAATTACAACCAAGCGATCCAAACTCGTACCTTCGCAGTAAATGATAAAGTTCTAGCTTGAAATAGCAACAAAAAATCTTCATTTAAATGGTTACCTGCTAGAATTATGGATCACCTCGGTGTCCTCACGTACCTAGGAAAATTGTTGGATAACAATATTAGAAAAATGCATGTTAATCAATTAAAAACAAGTCACCTTGACGAGCCCGAGCACCCAAGTGAAAGAGTGTGGGAGTTTTTTCAACCTAACAATCACAAGGTCACAGAGGAAAATTCCTCAACCTTAAAGGAAAGGAAAATTAGATCTCGAGCAAAACTGAAAGATCTCCAACACAAGGTACCCCGAGGCGTTCCGATAGAATCAAACAAAAAGCAGATAGGTTCCGTCCATAACTGTTAAGGGGAAAGGAATGTTGTGTTTGAATGTAACCACCTTAGGTCATCCATTTTGGTTACGTAACACTAGGAGGATCATGTGATCATACCGGAGAAGAACGACCTTCCTGGCATGGCGTCGACACAAATCATATCTAGCTCGAGTGCCCGTACTTTATAAATATAGTGTACTTTCTTGCTCATTACCTCTACCAAATAAATATACACTTTATAATATGCGCTGTGTATTTACTTGAGTTCTCAACATAACAATACTAAGGGCCGATTCCACCAGCTGAGATTTAATCCACGATTAGCTAATCATGATTATTTTTTAATCAGCATTTTAATCACGATTAACTTGTGACGCGTTCCGCCATGAATTTTTAACCTCTGGTTAGCCAACCGTATGCTCTGTTCGCAATAAGTCTAGTTTCTGCGTGTTTCTGTCGTAATTGTGATTCTGATTGGCTGATTTCGAACTTGTGTGAGTACAAGATATCGTTATGTGTTTGATCTATATTTCACACTATACTTCAACTTCAACTTTGAGATTATGTTGACTCCTGTTAATCGCAGATTAACTCTCTAACCAGCCAAAAAATGGCCGGTTAAGTTAATCGACGATTAGACTTCTTTAATCATGTTTTAAAAGTTGGTGAAACGCAATCTGCTGATTTGACACCGCTCTTTAGCTTTGTACCTAATTGTGCTATTGTCGAAGACAGGTTAACTAAGACCCTCTGGATCGGCGCGCAAGTAGCAGAAATAAATTTTAGTTGCACCTTTTCGGAGTGACGTATCTCGAAATGTTCGTTGTCTGTAAAGCTTGGCTCACGGTGTTCCCACTCTAATGTATGGGGGGGGGGGGG
>NC_046657.1:45818873-45828691 GCF_010883055.1 Belonocnema kinseyi
CCCCCCCCCCCCTCCTTCCCTTCTCACCCTAATTTCTAGGTTATGTTGACTTCTCTTTCTGAAATAAGTACATGAATAATAATAACCAATAAAACAAACCAAAAATCGAACAAAATAAAATCTATCATCGATCAAATGCAATAAAATGTTTAAGTCTGTTGCAATAGATCTATCACAGAAAGATTCCAACAGATTTTAACATTTTATTGCATTTGATCGATGATCGATTTGATTTGGTTCCATTTGTAGTTTGTGTTATCGGTGAAAATCCATTGTGAATCCAAGTTCATCTCGCAAAAAAAATATAATTCTTGCAGCTACAGTGAACTTGAGCAGACGTGAGCAGACGATAGAACTTCTAACGTCTGCTCAAGTTCATTTCGAATTCTGAATTCACACGAGCGCTACCTAGGGGACGTAGCAATCACTATAATCCGTTCACCACTTTTCTATGGGAGTGGGTACACCGTGGCTTGGCTACAATGACAATTTTTTGGGCGAGCTTCTCGCCTAAGTGGTAGAGCTGAAACACCAAATGCGTCGCGCGCCGCTCCCCAGCAACTTGGTACACGTCCCCTCTTATATTGGGCACGCTGTGTTCCCACATTGGAACAGCTGTAGTCCCAACTGTATTAGTAGAGTAATGCTCCTTTTAGGCGGGCGCACGGAATCCCAACGCCGAGTTTCGCGCGGAGTTACACAGTTATAGTTTATACTTGTGGGGCAATTTCATTTTATTTTGTGGGACTGTTGCATTCCCAACACACGGGAAAGGATCTGATCGCACGTTTGGTATTATCGCTTACTTAAATATGGTCTGGACGCTGCACCAACCGTCGTGCTGGCGCTGCGTTGCTACTAAGAAGACAGCTGCTTGCCCAAATTTTTTTCAGTGTAGTTGCTCCTTTTTGATAGAACTCTGTTGAAAAACATTACGTACACTGAAAGGTGGTATCAAATATATTGTGAAAATCCTCTTTCACAGAGGGTGAACCCTGTTTTTATAATATGGATAAAAAATCTGGTCTTTTACACAAACTGTAATTTTACACACAATCTACTAGCAGTTCATTAACTGTCCGCAAAATATACTCTTGCCTCACAATATTGCAACAAGGAGTTCGCAGAATAAAGACGTACTTTAAAACAATGCCATTCTTTCTTTCTTGTTGCAGAGCTAAGCTCAACGCTCGACTGTTTACCTAGCGGCGACTCTATTCCTGGTGTTCATCGCAGCGGACCTTCCTCTTCCTCTTCTGAGAGAAATAATTTACCAGAGGGCACTTTTTTGCTGCCGAAACTCTATTTCAGTATCCCATTCAATCTTTTTTATACGTTATATCCGGCTCGGTCCGGTTTCTTTATGAGCTGAGATGAAAACGCTTTTACGAGGCTACCAGATACGTTCTCGGCTTATAGATAGAAAATCCCTGTACCATGAATCACTGCTGAATATAGCTATAAATCAAGTAGGCAGTCACGTACAATGTTTTAGGTACAGTTTCGATGGAAGAACCACCATTCTAAGGCGTAAGCAATCGTGCTAAAGGTTACATGGTAGTAAGAACTAGTGTCTTAATCTATGCTTAAGAACTACCGGACGTTCTTTGACTGTACTACAGTGTTACGATACTAGTAAACTCCAGCCTATATTTTGCAGACATAGGGCCAAGAGAATTCAGCACAGATACTCGCTTGCGCTAGGACGCTTAAGATGAAGCGAGGCGACAACCCGTCACCATGGCAACAAAAAGAAGCGCAACGTTCCTCTTACGCATCGATAGCGCAAGCGCAATACCTGGACATGATAAAGTTGGGGTTAATGATAGGACAAAAGTTGTTTTTTCAGTCAGTCATGCGCCTTATCACACTTTATTACGGTGGGCCAGTCTTGAGTACACAAATGATCCGCCTTTGACGACAAACGCTATTTCCGCCATTTCCATCTCCATTGCCGAGTAGCCTCTTCATGATAGATCTAAGTTTTCTTCTGGCAGGTCTCACGGCCTGGCTTCCGTGGGCTCTCACTGAAAGCGGGTGCTATTCTATAAAATTGCACCCGCTCATGGTGAAATTACACATACGATCCGACTGAGTCTCGTGCAGCATTTAGTGAGAAAAGTGCAACAACTCTAGATTTTTCTCGCATCACAGAACATATAGTCATTCAATGTAACCCTTAAATATACGCGTGTGCTTTTGTGTGTGCGTAAGCTGCATCCAGTTCTATTTGTTTCTTAATGAGCCGAGACCGACATACTGACCAGGCTACCATAAGCGTCATCGGGTAGAAGGTCCCTGTACATAGGGTTTCTTCTAAATATTTCTAAATAATAAATGAGAAGTCGCATTCGATAGTCAAGCGGCGGTTCGGGAGCAGAACTAACAAAACAAGGTGAAAGCAACCGTATTGAAGACTGTATGGTTCCAGGGAGCAGTGTCGCAACCTGTGCTCCTGGGAAACCGGACGATCTCACAGAGTTTATAGTCTTACCCTGGCATGCGGCGCTTTGCGAGGCTATTCGAAGTCCTTCCCTAGCTGCTCCAGGGATTAATAATGATAAGGCCAAACAAAGTTTTAATTGTAGTTAAAAACATTGAAACGTGAAGGGCTCGGGAAAATGCGTCGGACAAAAACGCTGGCTACGCTACAGTTGAGAGACCCAATCAAGACAGACTCAATACGACTGACAGGCAAGTACTTTTGTGTGGACGTATCAACTAGAATGAGGACCTGCTGGTGTGTTACGACACTGGTTTGACCCGTGAGCGAAAAAGTTATATGGCCGGATTGCATGCTCTGTGGTGCGAGAAACATCCCGATCCCCTACAGTTTTCGCACCAACCTCAGCAAAACCGCGCGGATGACCGCCGGAAAAAGAGGTTATATAAGATATGCAAATATTCTAACACAGCCGTGAAAAGTCGACAGCAGAGGAAGAGAGCCACTACTATGACTAACCGTAGGCAGGCATGCAACAGGGGAAGAGCTATGCTTGAAGACCAGGGAAAACATTAATATACAGGTTTCCCTCAAGCACAAAGATATAACTAAATTGGACAAAGCTGTTTTAGAGATTTTCTGGAAGCGTCTGACCTTTATATTATGAATTGTTGTGTGAATGGTGCAACAGGAAGTTTACAGACAGGGTCTGACAATTTACACACCAAGAGCGGGTTCTTCATAACACACTCAACAAGTCTAAATTGATAACCAACGGCTAGCATTATGCTGACGCGATGAGCGTACTCTCTGACGCTAGGGTATGTCTAGCGAGGAAGGGAAAGGTGGTTCAGAGAATATGAACAATTCTTCTTTTAACCAACTCGACTCTTCTAGACCCTTCAGTCACTATTGACCACTCTTCCAAACCGAACAAGGTCGACCTGAATAATTACGGGTAAATAACTTGTCTGAATACGCTGCATAAAAGCTTAACATCTATACTAAATAATAAGAATGTTCGGACATTCGCACCTTTGTGGTGACAGATATACAAACAACGTAGTTTGAGTGTTGTTAATGACTCTTAATTGTATTGTTAAATATAATAGTATTATATATGTATATAATTTATTGTCACGTCCCGCGAATTTTATAGTAATAATAACTAATTATAAGCGATAGATTATAACTACATAGCATTTATATTCAATAATAAATCAATAAGTTAAATGATTATATTTAATATCCAATTATTATTGTCAGAACCATATTATAAATAAACCTAGTGTTTTTAAAATTATTCGTGAAGATCATATTTGTAAGGAACGACCCAACAGTGTAAGGGTCGATCACATAGAATTTCACATAACTAACATAACCAGCAGACTGCACATTAATTGAAGAGCCATAAATTAATCAACAAGCCAACACTGAGAACAGACCAGATTTTCAGTCACATACGTTTACAAAGTGCTGGTACATACACTACTCATTCACATCATTTAAGCATTTTGACCTAAAAACATTTTAATCAAGATGGCAGCTATAGCAGAGTGAGCCTTTCACAAACAACCAAAAGAATACACGCAAACCTTATGCTCTTCCACGCATTATAATAACTTACCATTCGGCATCTAGGAAGTTATACGATCAATTTTGGTGACTGCGCCATCTTCCATATTATATACATATAAAACTTAACGCCCATTGGATAATTAGGCTCTTACCACTCTTCTACCTAATTCATTTTTAACGCTGATAGGAACCAAGACGAATCCCTACTTCTAAAATCACTAACATCAACGGGAATCTTAGAAGGGGTCCTATGCGTAAATACAGCAGATTCGGAAGCAGAAATTAGTTTAGTCCCGTTTAGTTGATTGTACTTTACCCTCAGTTTTCAGTCCCGTCTCAGTCAATTCTCAATTAGATAATTCAGATTACAACAAAAGAATCTCAGAACCCCTAAAATCCGGTCCAACAATCTCGGCCCTTTAACCATCTAAATATCAAATCTTCCATACAGGGTGCTAGAAATATAACGAAGAGATATATTCGCTTCAAGAAACGAGAGGGTGAATTATCTACACTCTACACAAAAAAACTCTGTAAGTAACAAAATACTAATTAATACCTATACATTCTTCTCTCTTATTAATGAATATTTGATTAATTGGTCATCTTTATTCAAGGTGGACCAAAAACCAAATAACTCAAGTTAATCCGGAGATTTGTGAGGAAAAGAGCACCCAGCTGAACTATCACCTTTTCACCTATCACCAATGTAATTATTTTATTTCTTGTAATCAGTATTTATCCTCATCCTAACTTTCTAATTTATTTAAAACTAGAATCTAAGAAGAGGAAACATTTTAAAATAAAATAAAGTACAAGGTAAGTTACATCTTTTGGGACGTAACACTATGAATAAAATATTTTGTTATAACATTCTCAATTGCTTTAAATTAAAATAGTCTTCTTAAACCTGTTTTGCTGGTTAGAGCAGACAAAAAGGTCCAAATTTGACGGATTTCAACTTATAACCTATTTTAGATAGGCTATTTGTTCTTTCTTCTTAATCACAGAGAATTGCACACGGAGAGAATTTGGATATTAATATTTCTTTTATCGCATATCCATAATTCAAATAAAGTGTACGAATTTAGGGATAATCGAGGTTCGATTAGAAACAGTCAAATAGTGACTATGAAAATGGAGAATAAATTATTAGATTAGAATAAGGGTTAGAAGACAGGATTAGAATAAATCGTACGAATTATAAACTCTTATATAAAAGAAGTATAGGTATAACCTAATTCTGAAAAAGGTTATGTTCCCCAGGATTCACCGTGCATTAAAAATAAATAATTAGTAACGAATTTAAACAAAATGTAACACAACATTAAAATAGTTCACAAATACATTCGGGAAGTGCAGTAAGTACTTTTTTAAAAATTAGAGTTGATTTTTACTAATGTAACTGTACGTGAGTGATATTTCACGTTTGGCAAGCATCGAAAATTGTAATCCGTATGATTATAACAATTGCAACGATGAATCTGAGATTCAAATGATGAGAGGTATGAAGCGGCAAATTATTCTTATGAGCTGGGTGTCCAGCGACCTTGAAAATTTCGTCTCCGCTACTAGAGAATGTAAAAGTAGACATCTTTTGTGATATTTGACTTAGAAATTATAAAAATTATTGGCTGAAATCTTCAATATTAACTCAGCTTCATGGCCATATAACGGAATTTTTAATTTCGCCACTCGGTTTTTGAGTATACATCACATTACAAAAAATTGCTAAAGATTTCAAAATTTTTCAAATATTTAAAAATATTTAAAAGAATTTTTAACATTTTATAAATGCGTGTATATCAGATTTTAAGTATTTCATAACAATTTCACAAAGATTTTTAAACTTTTAAAATATGTAAATGGTTTTAAAAATTTTAAAAATGTTACAGTACACCAGATTTCAAAGTTTTTAAAGCAGTTAAAAGATTTAAAAAGGTTTCAAAACATTTTAGAAGATTTTTTTTACTAATTATAGATTTCAAATAATTCAATGATTTTAACGAATAAAAAAGATTTCGCAAACAAAGATTTAAGAAAAATTCCCCAAAGAAATCACGTCCCGAGAATTTTGGTGAACACATTATAATATTGTTTTTAATTCGTACCTCATTATTTATCTGGAATGCGTAGTGAATCCTGGGGAACATTACCTTCTTTCGGAATTAGGTTGTACGTCTTTTGCGCACGTCATCTGAGGCTTGAAGCTTTTGGCCAATAAGCACAAGATCTCGAGCGCGGGAGATTTAAGAACTTAATTTCTGTCATCTCGTATTTTTACGTATTTTGCATGTGCTTGAAGTTCTGAATCATCATTAGGATAAATTGTTCGTCTTTTTGAATACTGTATATATCCGTACAGAGAATGTTTGAATCTTGAAAACAGTTGTCACAAAAATGTTTAAAATGCACTCACTTTTTGAATTTGTATTCAAAATTGCTGGCTAATGAACTGGACCTTTATTTTAAGACACTCAAAAATATATCAAAGGCTAAGCCAAGCTGTAAACTCTTTTGAAAATTATGGTTCTAACAAACTAAAAATCTATCAAGTTTGAGCGCGCGTACGTTTAATGCGTACATTTTAACTAAATTTTTTCAAATATTGTGAATACTATAACATAAATCGAAAACTGTGATTTAAACTTTTCAGGGACTACAGTCATTAATTGTAACTAAAATTTTTTCGATTTGATTTAAAGAGGGTTCTCAAAGCACCGGCTTAGACGATTACATTCCCATTACGAAACTTGCGCTTTGCGCTCGATAATTCGTGTACACTTCAAAAAAAATAATCAAGATGATTTGTAAATATTTTAAAAATATACTAAAAATAACGTTTTAAACTTATGGATCTCTTAGAAAATCTAAATTGCATATTTTTGAAAATGATTCAACTTTTTGGAAATTTTGTCTAATTAAAAAATTTCATGATAATAGTTTCGAAAAACATTTATTTTACATCTAATAGAAATTTGGATTGATATTTCCTAACCTATTAAAAAATTTGTTTTTCCTTTTTCAGAAAATTTTCAAAATGTTGAAAAGCAGTAAATAAGACTTTTTCTAAACGTGAATACGAATTTGTGCTCGCTCAAGTTTATAATAATACATAAAGAAATATCATTATCTCTTATCATAGTAGGAATCTTTATCACAGTACCCCGATTATCTCTAAATTCTTGCTCACCTGTCAAATACTTTTCAGTACAGTAATTAGATGAAAGGTTAAACAGTGTTTTTTAAACTATCTAATTTTTCGCTGAAAATCCAAGAAAGTGGAGATTTTTCAATGTATCATAACTCGACACCTATGAAAGATAGCCGATTATTTACTCAACAAAATTTTCTCATAATATTGTTCTATTTCTTTTTTCTCTTAGACATTTTACTGTAAAATGCAATGGGAATTAAAATTTTAATTTAAAGTAACTTTTGAAATTGTTAAAAAAATCTGGTTTGGTAATGGATATGTTCTATCAGTTTTAATGTGTCAAAAGGGGCACCTCAACGAAACTGTTATATCGACTAAATGCCAAATTTAAACACCAATTTTACCGACTGTTTCTATGTTCGCAGTTTATTTTAACAAACAAACAAAAAGCATATGATATAAAATAGATTCTTTTTCAATCAAATAGTTAGATTTTAATTCAAGAAGGTATTCAGGAAACAAGAAACGATTGGCCTCGTTTCAATTGTATTTCAAGTCGTATGAAATGTGTATTTTAAAGAGCAATGGCAGATTACTAATGATAGGATAGAGGTACCAGTGAATCGCAGAAGTGGTTATTTTACGATTCACCAATAAATATTTCGTTATCGATTAAAAAACTATGGTTAATCGTAATAATACTATTGGTATCCGCTACCCCAGTGGGCACAAGATTTGGCGAAGTCTTTACGACATCGTTACGACATCTTTACGACAACTTTACGACATCCTATGTCCATGTCGTTTTAGTGTCTTTGTGATATCGTTAAGACATCGTCAGATCATACGACTTATTTACGATATCGTAAAGAAACCTTAACGACATGTACATAGGATGTCGTAAAGATGTCGTAACGATGTCATAAAGACGTCGCCAAATTTTGTGCCCACTAGAGCGCTTTAGAGCGCCATCTTTTTTTTCAATGTGGCCAAAATGTGAACTCGCGAAACCATGACGTAGGATTTTGAAGATGCATTTTAATTTGAGCTTAACAACCTTTTTTTAATTATTTCGCATAGTTTAAACTACTTAGTGGATGAAAAAAATTAAGATTTTTTTGGAAACTAACTTTAAACAAACTTCTTGCCAAAACAGTTTTAACAGGAAATGTGTTTTTTCACTGAATACGATAAAAATTCTACATTGAACACTTAGTTATCGAAAAATATTAATTTTTGGTATTAACTTATTGTTCTAAACTAGTTAAATCAGTGCTAAAATTAGTTATAAGCCCAATTTAAAATGCAACTTAAAAATATAATGCCACCTGGTTTCACAAGTTCGTGACAGTGGACAGTCTCTAACTTATCTGCATTTTTCTATTCAAATTTACTTGCAGCCACTTCCCATTCACTACAATTAAATAATGTAGAGCGCAATCTGCATTATATTATTATACTATTTACTATTATACTATTATACTATTATACTATTATACTATACATCAGACTTAATCAAATATCAATTGTATCTCCGAATGTGGCTTGGCAGATTTAATTAAGTCCAAATAGCTGACCAATTCGGAGTCCTTAAACAATTGAAATGCAACTTTGTCAATCTGGAATTTTAAGATACACATTTCAATGCGCTCCGGTTTAATCGTTTCTTTTTTCCTGGGTAGAACTTAACAAAATAATAAATAAATAAAAATTTCAACAAAGTAGTTCAGATTTCAACAAAATAGATGTAATAAAACTAGGCGTCGATGTGGGTCTCCATATGTCAGCCTACTAAATTTGAGATATTATAAAAAAAACCTCATCCAGATGGTTAAACAGCTCTTAAAACATTGGATCTTTTATTTTATAAGAATCCTTTTACGGTAAAGGCAAAAATGAGTTTTTATTTATGAGTTTCGTGAAAAAGAGTTATATCCCTTTGCACGATTTCGAACAGGAGATAATTACACAGGCCCACAAAAAAAACAAAAGTGTCTGTGCAATTGACCAGACCTATATATTCTTATGTATTTTTCGACGCTGAATCCGAATTTGCAATAAAAAAGTAGGGTCCAGCTACTTTTTTATGGGGTTTTGCTAGAAAAACCTCATTTTTTACGGTTTTTTCATGGTTTTTTTTAAATAAAAAAAAAATAAAGAAAAATTTTATTTTTTGACTTCAGAATCGAATTCTACGGGAAAAAAGTTTGTAAAAAAAGTTTGTAGAATTTCCGCTAATACTTCGCAACTTCGATAGTGAGATGTTGGATACTAGATATTTCCTAGCGTGATGAAATTGAACTTTGCAATCATTAGATACTCTCTGCATTTTGGATAGTTGAATTAAACTATCTAAAGTTTATAACTTATATTGCTACTCAATAGCAGTACTATCAAAAAGCTGCTGCTACGAAGACGTTGGCCACGATGACAACTGCCCTGAAAATGTGATGTGTGGAATGATTCGTCGGTCCAACTCTTCGTAGTAGGTTTAGAAAATGAAGAATCACGAGATAGTTTTACAACACGTTTAGATTTTTTGCATGTGGACGATCATTCGACAAATCAGATTAATGTGAAAGAAACTAAACCAAGCGATAACACATCATCCGAAGATCTAAGCGAATCCGACGAAAGTGA
>NC_046657.1:45828791-45845152 GCF_010883055.1 Belonocnema kinseyi
CGTATGGTGGGTTGAAATTTTTGTAAAAAAAAATCAAAACATGGTTTTCGATGTATTTTTTCCCGTAGAATTCGATTCTGAAGTCAAAAAAATAAAATTTTTGTTTATTTTTTTTTATTTAAAACAAACCATGAAAAAACCGTAAAAATGAGGTTTTTCGAGCAAAACCATATAAAAAAGTAGCTGGACCCTCTTTTTTATTGCAAATTCGGATTCAGCGTCGAAAAATACATAAGAATATATAGGTCTGGTCAATTGTACAGACACTTTTGTTTTTTTTGTGGGCCTGTGTTATACTGCAATTATAAATGAACTTTAAGTATTACAGATATTACAATATTTACCAACAAAATTAGTGAAATCCAATAAAATGAAACAGAGAAGACCAATCAACGTATTCATTATGTCGTGATTAAGGAAAACGACGTATTAAGAATTTTAATCAAAATGTTCTAATTGTTATTTGGTTGAAATACCATTAGGCACTATCTAATTATTCTAGCTATACTATTTGTATTACATCATTCGTTTGTTAACATTTTATCTATCAGTACGTTCCGTTTATGATCGTCAATCATTAGAACGATATTTTTATATAGAAATAACTCTAGGTTCATGAAATAATCTTTTCTACATATTCAAAACTAAATACTGTGTGGAATTATAGATTAATCAACTGCAAGAATTAAATTGGACGAATTAATATTGAAGTGAAAAATTGAATTAAATGAATACAATATGGTTATGTTAAAACACTACAGTGAATCGAGAAAAACTGTTGACTACAAAAATGTCAGACTAAATTCAAGAAGTAGCGAAATTCAGTGCTCCGAATTTTGAGAACTTTTTGAACTGCGTTTGCTTCGAGCCAGCAACCTAATTGGTTACTGTTGGCGCGCAGATTTTGAATAGTAACAATATTTAAATTTAATATTTATAATAAATAATGATTAGAAAATTCATAAAAATTAATTTTTTAACCCTAAAATAAGATTTTGGAGTGACAGATAAAAAAATTCGATTTCAATTAACAAGTCGTTATGAAATCTGAGTTCAGAGAAAGAAAAATTTTTTTTTATCAGAATGATTAATCTTGAATCTGTAGAGTTTCTAAATCATTTTTTTTATCCTCAACAATGAATTAGAATAAAATCTTTAAAATTACTCAAAATAAAGAATTTTTTTTCTGTAGTCAGAATTAATAACGGTTTTTGCAATAAAATAAGATTATGTTTACATATGTGACTCCAAATTCTATTTTTAAATTGAAAAATACTTTTGATACGTTTCCCAATCATAATTTATAATAAATATTTTTACACCATTAAGCCATTTCTCTTTCGAGGGAGGCGTGACTCACTCGGTGGGGAAAAGAGTAATGTGGGGAAGGGATAGAGAATTTTCAGATTGATCCAGAATTCTCGTGTTATTTATGTCAATAACAGTTTCGTGCAGCAACGCTGCTCCGACCCAGGTTGCTGATCAATCTGTCTAGCAATCACCTCAAGTGAAGATCCTCACAAAGTTGTTATGTTAGTTTCCCACTTGGGTCCATTAGTGGCCATGGTCTTTTCTTTCAGCGTCATTCACTCTACTGTCACTCTTTTTTATAACTATTTGCCGCCATACTTTCCTGTCCTAGCATACTTCTCTAGCTTCTTTTATGCACATGCATTTTTTCATGCAGACTGTCGCGTTTCTATGACTTCTTATGTCTCTTCTAGCTAGGGTCTCATTCACACATTCTAACTATTATTTCCGCGGTCTACCTCTGGGCACGATGCCATTTACTTTACCTTGATACACTTGTTTCGTTAGTCGTTCACTTGGCATTCTCTCAACATGCCCGAACCATTTTAACCGATTTCTTTCCCATGTGTCTACTAGCGTCTCTTCTGTACCACATTCTATTAGAATATTATCGTTACTTACTTTGTCCATCAGAGTTTTCCCGCATATTATGCGCATGAATCTCATGTGAATTGCGTTAATTTTACTCTTATCTTTTTTTTTAAAAAGTCCATGTCTCGCTACCGTATAATACAGTCGGTACAAATATAAAACTATGTATTGCCATTTCAGCTTTATTTAATATATTTTTAATTCTGATAATCCGTCCCTAGTAAATAAGCTACCAAGGTATACGAACTTATCAACTTGTTTAATTCTCTTATCATTTGATTAAATATTGCATAGTGTTTTCTCACTCTTTCCTTCAAACACCATAGTTTTTGTTTTATTTGCGTTAATTTTGAGGCCCATGCTCTTCATGCTTGCATCTAGTTTATTCAAGATTCAACAGTCTTCGATTGACTTTGCCATAACAACCTTATCATCTGCGAACGCTAACCCACGTGCGCTTACTGTTTCGAGATCCACACCTTCTTCGTAAAAAAGAGCCATTCTTAAACACTTGTCCATGAATAATATAAATAACCATGAAGACATAACGCATCTTGGTCTAACTCCTCGAATAATATCTAAACAGTCACTCAGTTACCCATTTACCCTAACACTCGCTTTGCGACCCGTAAATATTGTTTTTACAGATTGTAGGAACCATCCATTCACTCCCAACTCTTTCACGACTTCCCAAAGTTTACTTCTATCAACCTTGTCAAAAGCTTTTTCTAGGTCAACAAATGGACAGAAAACTTTTTTTCCTACTCTCAAACTTCCTTCTGTTATTTGCCTTAAGCTAAATATTTGATCCGTACATGACCTTCCTGGCATAAACCAACATTGGACTTCCGAAACCTTTGCTTCTGTTATTTTCATTACCCCACGATAAGTATTTTTGAGCATATTTTTCTTACGGTACTTAATAAGCTAATCTCTTATCTCCCTCTCTTTTGTATATTGGTACGATAATCGCTTTTTTTCAATCGTCTGGGACGTCTCCCATCTCGAAACATAAATTTATTAACATCGAAATGTTGACAAATTCTGTACTTTTGTTTACTTTAATTTTTTTATAAAGCAGATTCTTGCTCCCTTTAAAGTCGTTTTGTATTTTCATCTCTACTTCTGCTCTAATTGTATCTTTACGTTGCTAAACTAATCGTTTGAGTATCCTATTTTCGTGTCTATAATCATTTCTACGTCCATTTCTTTCTTCATTGCTAAGACCTGCGATACTCAAAGTTCTCCTGTACGCTTCTCTCTTTGCTTTTTAGGCAGCCTGAATTTCATCATTCCACCACGCATCACCAGACATTCTTCCTGCAACTGCGGTACCACACACTTCGATCGTACATCTAAAAAGGATATCCCGTAACATTGTCCAGGCACCCTCTATATCTTTGTTTTTTATACGGCCCTCCCATGTTGCCCTATCTATGCTTTCAATTATCTTATTTTGGAAATCAATTCGCACATCCGGTTTCTGTAGGTTCTCAATTTTGATTCGCGTTTGTTTAGTTTTCTTGGTTCTATTTTTTCTCCATCCCCGACCTACGTTAATTTTTGAGATCAAAAGGTAATGATTAGTATTGTATTCAGGACCCCTCATGAACCTTGTATCTTTGACTAATTCTCTTAGTCTTTCATCCCCAACAACAAAGTCAATTATACTGTGGCTATTTCCTTTAGACCAGGTGTGCATGTGGGTCATTTCATGCCCAAATCAAGTATTTGTAATAAGCACACCCCTTTGTAAGCATAGACCAACCAATTTATCTCCGTTATAGTTTGTTTTTGGATTCCCAAAATTACTTAGTACTCTTTCTGTATCCTGATTTTGGATGCCCACCCATCCGCTCATGCTTCCTAGTAAAATTATTCTTTCCCCATGTTCGCAAATATGCATTATGTCATATAAAGTGTTGCAGAAGGCGTCTTTTACTTCTCTGAGATCACTATCAACTGGCGCGTAGCATGCTGTGATAAATAATTTTCTTATGCCTACTTTCATTCTAGCCCACAGCAGTCTGGGAGATACGAAATCATGGTCTCCGAGATGCTGCTTTGCTCTTTCATTAAAAATCAGACATACTCCTTGTTTACTATGTGATTTACTGTCTACTCCTGACAATATTTCAAATCCGCCTTTCAACATGCTGTTTTTTATGTCTTTAGTTTCGCATCCCTTTTCCTTTGCTTCAGGCACACAGAAAATATCTAGTTTCCTCACGTCCATAGTTTCACGCAATTCTTTTACCTAGAGATCATTTACCCCCCTAGCATTCCCAGCAACCAGTCTCCATTCGTCGCCTGAAACATGACCCTTAGATTTCCGTGTGCATGCCTTTTGTCAACTAAAGTTCTAGTCCTTTCCGAGGCTATGTAGTTTGTATTATTCATTGTTTAGATTATACGCCCAACTATCACCTTTATGCAATAAGTTTATTTTCTGAGTCGAAATCATGTCAAAGTTAAGTAGCAAATCGTCACTTGGTGGAGATTGTAATTATAACGCCAGTCCCACCAAACTTCAGTTAATAAGGGGGGGCAGAACTTCAGTTATTGCACAGAAAAACGCTGGTGTTAAATTTTTTGCAGCTACAATTTCATTGGTCATTTAAGAGAATGTTGAATGTCAAATTTATTCCTCTAAACGTAGTGGCACATCTGGGCATCTAGGGGAATGTACCATTTGGAAACTGAATTTTGGCTTATGCTGAGAATTGTAGAGTTAAAGGCTGTGGACACTCAATGCTTTCTAGATAAAGGATTATAGACGCCATCTAGCCTATAATCCGATCCCTATGATAAGATAAATCATGACGTGACATTCCTTTGATATAGTTTTTAGATAATTAACTTGAAAAAGTTAATGAGATGAAGAAAGCAATCACAAAAAGAAAATCAAAAATAATTGTTTATGTATCTCTGTTTTTTTTCACTGCTTTATTCATGAACTGTGGTTCACGAAGAAATTGAAGGTTGTATAAACAGTTAATTTTCATTTTTATCGGTGGTCAGCGCCCTGACCCTCATTAGTGTTTGTTCTTTCACTCTTTTCACGTTTGAATTAAAATTTCTCTACCCACTACATTTACATCAAAGTGTATTCGACTATCCGTGTCTCTTCGAAGTGCGGTGTTCCCATTGCGACATTCTCCTTTCATATTGTGGTACTACGTCTAAAATGAAAAAGCACTTAACAAAAATCCACAAAATTGAACTAAATTCGTTGAAGAGGAAGAGAAGCACGAATGTGGCGTATACCACGAATTTGCAGATGTGACACAGGCCCTCTTATATATAATAGCTGTGGTCAATCAATCTCTATCAATGACAGAAAGGAAGGGATTCAAGGAATTCGTGAAAAAGTTGCAGCCATTGTATAATTTTCCAAGCGCGGAAACCATTACCACCTTGATGGAGCAAAAATACGAGAACTTGAAGCTCAAAATGAAAAATATACTTGTATATATACATATATTCTTTGTTTATATGAATGTAGTAAAGGACTCTTCGGAGTCGAAACATGCCGGCAATATTTAAATAAATATAAAAAAAAAACAGGGAAAGGCCTTCACTACGCACTGGTATATTTAGATACCGAAAGAATTAAAGTATTATTTGCTTATTGTAACATGGATTATATTTTCAATTTTTCAGGTGTGGCGATGAAATCGGTGCAGGCTGGGGCAAGACCTGTACCAGAAAGAAAGACCATTGAAAACCTCTCTAGCGTCCTTAGGATCATCTGTCTGGATTGGGGACTAGACGTCGAAAACGTGAAGGCCATCGTCACGGACAATGGGCCCAACGTTGTTGGGGCTTGCAAAGAAGTGTTTGGGGCCAAGAAATATATTTCTTTCTTAGTCCACAATTTGGACCTTGCAATAACCGACGCACTAGGGCTGTATAAAAACTCCAATCAGCGAAACCAAGGAGAGGTTCAGTTGGGCTTGTCCGTGCCTACCACTGAGGACACCGAAGATATAGAGGAGTTAGAGGAGCAATTAATCGTGGAGGATGCCGGGCTTGACAACGAATTACGTTCTTTCAAAAGAATCATCTACAAAATAAAGAAAATTGTTAGGTTCTTCAGAAAAAGTGAAAGGGCAGCTGAAGAACTCAAAATTTTGCAAATGACTGAGTGGAGGAAAGCCGAGGTAGAATGCTTAAAATTAATTCAAGAGGTTCGTACCAGGTGGAATTCGCTCTACGAAATGCTCGAATTCCTGCTATTGTGCGATCTCGTACAGCGATTCCTAGCAAAAATCACGAGAGAAAAATCAAGCAAGGAAAAACCACCAACAATGATAACGCCAGACGAGGAGGAAATCGTCAGAGAGGTTAGCGGTCTGTTAAGGCCAGCCTGACAAGTTACTAAAGAAATTTGCTCAGAAAAGTCTGTGACTTTGAGCAAAGTCATCCCATTCTGTTCGCTTCTGAGCAAGGTATTGCTTTAAAAGCATTAAAATTAATGTATTTATAAATAAGTCGCATTCAACATTAAACACGCTTTGCTTGCCGAAATTGAAAAACGTCTGATCTTCATGGAGAAAATGGCACTACATGCTAAGGACACAATCCTGGACCCTCGGTTCAAAAGGATGCATTTTACAAATGCCGGAAATTTTTCGAGAGCACTTGCATCAATTGGTAAGCATTTATTAAACAACTAGTGATTCGCGCTGAACTGGTTAAACTTTTTAACAATTCGAATAGTTTCTACGTTATATTTTTCAAGGGTTAAAATGTTAAAGTTTCAACGTAGAAATTATTAAAATTGTTTAAACCTTCAACCTGTTAAACACTGAGCAATAGAAATAATAAATAGTACCTTTGTTAAATCTCTTTTTTATTTCAGACAAGGAACTGAAGGAAAAGCTCTCTCATTCGGGAAACGAGGAACGCGTCAGGGACATGCCGCCCATCACTAACCCTGAAAATGGAAAAATTAATGACATATGGGTACATCACGATGTAATGCGGTTCGAACAATTCCTCGAGGAGGATGCAGATACTGCTGGCGGTTTGACGGTAGAGCTCCGACAGTACCTGAATCGGCCGACTGCTCGTCGTCATGTTAGTCCATTCGAAGAATTGATTAATTTAAAACCCACATATCCGAATTTGTACGAAGTGGCCCGCGAATATTTTCCAATTTTGTCGACTTTTGTGCCTTCGGAGAGGCTATTTTCGAAAGCTGGTCAAGTTTTCAGCAAGCTAAGAAACAGGCACTCGGGAAAACATTTAAACCAGTTGGTATTTTTGGGATCACTGGACCAAGCAATGTGGCAATGGGTGTGTAATTTTATTCTTTAGATTTAAGCTTTCAAATTCATTTCTAATGATGTAATATATTTATAGTTATATTACAAATATATGTATAGTTCAATATAGTTATATTTCAAATTATTGATATTGATAGAAACTTCATTCTGTTCCCCGTTATGCGAACAGTAAAAATAAAAACTAATATAAAAACTTTAAAATATATTGTTGTTCATTCGTTCATCACCAAATTATTTATCATAAACATTAAATTATATTTGTCTAATTACAAATATATTATACTTTATTATTAATTATAATTGTTAATCTGACTTGAAATTAATGCATTAGAATCGGAATCGGAATCGAGTCTTAGCGTCGATTCTTCGATTCTCAGAATCGACACTTGTTTTGGTAATTGAAGAATCGAGTATCGATTCTCGCCTCCGATTCCGGAACCCTACAGAGAAAAGAGTATAGAAAGATCTAGTGATGCGATATCGAAAAAAAATAAATACTTGTAATGAGTATAAAAACATTATTATTAAAACAAATGTATTAAAGCAACCAAATAGTTTAATATAATAATTTTTATATGATCATTGTTCTCCTCAAACCTGCAACGGAAAGTAAGTGTGTACAAAAACAAACATATCATTTTCTATAACCTTGTACCAAAATATTTTGTGCAAACAATAAAGAACTCACATTTAATATTGATTGCTAAGTGTTGCATTATTATTTGTTAACTTCTGCAACACAACCTTCGGAATTTGTTGCTTTGATTTTAAATTCCATATCTTTTGTTGATTTCTGCGAATGTTTATTAACCCAATTAAACAAAATAAATTGGTTTTGATAGTTTTAAGATAATAAATCTAAACAAGTAGAACTCTTGTTTTTAATAAATATAGTAACTATATTTTAAATAAGTCTCCTGAGTGAGTCAGCAGTAACTGCGTGGAACTAATTAATTTAGAATGTAATTACTGTTTTCTCATGAAAAAAGAGTATTGTATGTAAGGGGCGGTCCATAAACTAAGTTAACAACTTTAGGTAATCCCCTCACCCCAAAAAGTAACATAGCCCAATAACTGTATAAACACACAAGACAGAGAGATATGTATCACGAAAATAGGATAGTAATGCACGACATACTTTCAAGTAAAATTAATGTAAATACCATATTGAGTGCAATATGAAACACTTTAACCTCGTAAGATTTTAAGTCAAAATTTATATTACATTTGTAAGCGTTTGAAGTTAATTGAGCCCGTGCTCACTGAGACTTCTATTACAGTGAAACTCTTTTTATAGCGCCGATTTTGGGGCTGACGGTTTTGTTTGAACTAACTCATTGCAGCCCGCTCCGCTTTTGTTTGTTCACACCTGGCTGCTCGTCTGAGTGACAACCGCAGACCCCGCGGCCCCCGCGTAGTTCCTGTAATACCTATCTACGGCGCGGCGTAAATTCACTAATCGGACTTATTGACTCTCTATAGGATCTTTCGGAAACGAAACTCTTTACTGGATGGCGCCACATACAATATTTTTGCGAATTTTGATAAACAGTCACTAGTTGGAATTATTGTTGACTAATGCATTATTATTTTTTGATAATTTCAGATTTATGTGAATTTTAATTAGAATACTTTTTTCATCGAGTATTATTATTCTCTTAATTAATTATTATTTAAGCAATGATAATAACTTATATTCATCCACAAAATATTAAAAACTAAAATATTGAAAAAATTAATGAATTGTTTGAAAAATTCAATTTTTCAAAAATAAATTTATTTAATACATAAAATGTATGGCAAACTTTACCAATTTAAAAAAAAAAAGGTTTGAAAAATAAAATGGTTTAAAAAAGAAAATAGTCGTTGAAATCAAATTTCAGGAAAAAAGAAATAGATTCAAAAATATTATTTAAACAAATAATAGAATTTAACAAAATTATACAATTGATCAAAAAAGGAATTAAATAAAGAAGAAAATTGTTGAAAAAATAAATCCAAAGAAAACATAAAATGGTTAAACAATCAAATTAATGAAGAATCAGAAAGGTATAAGAGATGAAATATTAACAAAAAATTGTTTATATCAATATCAAAAAATTTCTATTCAATTATAATTGTAATTAAATATTAATTATTCACAAATTTACCCATTTATTAATTCATTATATATTATTAATTAATTAATAAATTACTTCACTATTGTCCCAGAATCGAATAATAATGTATTTTATATAGTGGTGTTTTAAACGCGTATAATATAATTTGGAATTAGCGAGAAATTGCTCAATTACTATAAAGTAGATTTTATTCTGATTTCAAAAACAGAATGTTAGAGATTAAAATCATATTGCATAGACAGTGAGTAAAAGTCCAGAGAGCTGAGAGTAAGTTCAAACCCTAACTCTTTCGGATGGCAGTTCACTCCCTTCGGTATCGTTTGATTCTTCATTCATCGTTCCTTTTAAGTAATTTCAATATGTGTGTGACTAAAAAAAATTTTCAAAAATATTGTTGTTTTACATCAAAATATTCCTTTATTTATTTTTATACCGCACTTCATCTTTAAAAAAAAAATTCTTTTTTTTAGAAGACGTCTATTAAGCTTTCAAAACTAATACAAAATACTGTGACGTAACTGCAGTTAGGGGTGGAGGGAGGTAAAAGGGTAAAAAATAACGTCACCTAATATATGAACGCTCCCTGATAATAGTACTCGTAAATTTTACGTTACATGCATTCACTGAAATCATTCTTTTACAATCTAATTTCAGGGAGAATACAAGTGCTCAGAAAATCTTAACAAATAGATATTCAAAAATTGGGTACATGATGAAAATGGGTACAAAAGTTATCGCGCGCATGCGCGCTCATATAAGTCTAGTTATTGCTAATACGAAGGCTGTTTGATAAGTCAGTGACTTTTTGAATAAGAGATTTTTTCGGCAAATAAGCATTTTATTTCGTCAACACCATCTATGAATAGACTCTTGTTAAATCTGGAGCAACCTGGTTCACTTGGTTTGTGTTTGACAGCCATTGAAACCACATAACCTCGTGAATTTCAACGAAAATGGAAAAAAGTGAATTTCGTGTCCTGATAAATCATTATTTTTTACGTAAAAAAACCATTACTGAAACGAAGGAAAGGCTTGATAAATACTATAGGAACTCTGCGACATCAATTTCAATGGTTAAGAAGTGGTTTACTTACTTCCGTTGTGGTCGTACCAGCACAAATGACGCCGAATGTTCAGGTCGCCCAAAAGAGATCATAACGCCAGAAATCGTCGATAAAATCCATGGAATGATATTTGACGATAGAAGAGTGAAAGTGCGTGAGGTGGCTGAGGCTGCAGGCATCTGACCTGAGCGGCTACATCACATTTTACATGAATATTTGGACATGAAAAAACTATCCGCGAGATGAGTGCCGCGATTGCTCACACTCGACCATAAGCGCCACCGCGTGACAACTTCAAAAGAGTGTTTGACGAAGTTCAACCGCAATCCGGACGAGCTGTTGCGCCTTTCGTAGCCGTGGTCAAAACGTGGATCCATCACAACACACCAGAGATTTTAATTTCAATTTTATAAATTCGTGTGCATTTTTAAATCATTATTTATTTGAATTATAGAAATATGAAATAATATATGAACCATTTTGTAATTATTTAAACAAATCTAATTTCTTTAAAAAATCATTTTTTCAAAAATATTTTAAAACCGCATTTTATGAATTAAACTTAATATTATATTATTATGAGGAGTAGTAAATTCTGCTAAAAGCTTTAGGACAATTTTTATACAATTAATTTTGTTTCCTTTTACATTTCTTTCAAATTGAGCATGGATTGCTTACGAATAAAAATTGTTTAAACATTGACACGACGTTTTTAACCAAATGTACTACCCGAGATCATTTAATATTACGTTTAATTCATAATTTTTAACACACTACTTCTCAACATATTTCAGTGTAATTAATCGGATTTCAACAGTTTCAAGTTCCAGGGACTATCTACATTCTATAAAGACCCTATTAATGGGCCGTCATTGGGTTGCCTACTGATGACCTTTCTAGCTGAACGTGACGCTTTCGCTTGCTCCTCGATAGATTGCCACTTTAGGGCCTCGATAGAAAATAGGAAATCTAGACAGGGCCTCTTAAGAACCAAATTATAATTTCTACCCGGGCCGGGAAACAGAGAAATTTTCAACGAAAAATAGAATAATCAAATTTTTAGAAAAAACTGTTTTTCAATCAAAGAGATCAATTTTCAACGCATAAGATGATTTTTTTACTAAAATAGACGAATTTCTAAGGAAGTGCATGAATCTGCAACCACATATTTGAATCTTTGAAGGAATTTTAAATCAAAAAGAGGAATTAGTGACTAAGAAGCTTAAATATTCTGCCACGAATTTTAATTGTCAATAAAATACAGGAATTTAAAACCAAATTATATTATAATTTTTAATTTTGATTCTCAACGAAAAACGTGATATATGATATTTCGACCAAAAAGAATTTTAAGTTGATACGAATAATACTTGAATTTAACAAAAAAAGATGAATTTTTAACCAAATAGTTTGATTCTTCAATCAAAAGAGATTAATTTTCAAGCAAATAGTTGGGATTTTCAACCATAATAATCAAATTATATTCAACTTTATTTTTTTTTTAAATTCCCAAATTCAATCAGGTTTTCCCTAACACTCCATGAACAACTGGAACTACCTGATCTATAGCAACTCTTTAATTAAAAAAATTATTATGTATTTCACTTTAGAATTTTTTTATAGAAATATGTCTAGTAATTATGATATAAATTTCCTTAAACAATAAATGCTTAAAATTCTCGAAAATGCTTTATAAATGCTGTGTTCGAGCTTAAATGCTGAGGATATTCTTAAGAGCATTTGCTCAACAGAACTTCAGGGTCATTTGAGAATTCTACCCGAAACTTCAATATTTTCGTGGTTCAAAATTTCTTAGCGACTTGGCTATGAAGTGCCAGTAAATGTCCGGTAAGGGTTAGTTATACTCTTGTCCTCTTCCTGGTATGTGCAGGTCTCGTTACTATACAGCACAGTAAGTGCAAGTACTACATTTTGAATACAGCAAATTTTTGCTTTATTTTCTATATTTTTTTCTGGTAATATTTCCATTAGCAGTAACTAGACTGCTAATATAAACATCATCATCAACTTCTAATGTCCTCTCATCGTTTTAGGCAATGTTGCATATCGTCCCCCCCCCCTTTCTTTAAACACCATAATTTTCGTTTTATTTGCATTAATCATAACGTCCTTATTCTTCATGCTTAGACACTCATACATGAATACAATAAAAAGCCAGAAGGGTATAACTAGGCTGAGACACTCACAAAAAATTAAAACCTTGTGAATCATAATCCATTGACTTTTATTTCGGTCCGACTTCGCATCGCAAACATTATACACTGGTACCTGAAATCGTTTAGGTGGATTTCCTTAGAATTTACTTGGAAACAGTTCACATTTTTCTTGATGTCTGGTGTTGAGGATTGTAGATGACATGCAGCACCTTAAAACACCCTGGAATTGTGCGGCGGGAACCTACTTGAATGTCAGTCACTTCTTTTTCGGTTAAAGGGGCAACCCTGCCACTCAACATGTTTACTTTCGCCCGTTTTTTATTGCCTAGACTCCATACATAGATTCCAGCAAGAACTAGATGACTCTCCAATATTGCAAAGACATCACCATCAGATGATGCTAATACAATCTGTTCTTGGGTTGGCGCTCGACCTTTTTTCATTGTAAGTCCCTTGCTAGCTGCAAAAGCGTATCTTCGAAGTTCGAGTATCCGGTGCGCATTCGTATAGGGAATGAGCCGAATAAATGATAGTTCTTCAAGTCCAAATCCATTACCGTCAGGAGAAGGAAGCCTAATGGAAGGAGCCATGGATCCGGCCGACGGAGACCGGAACGTGGCACCAAGAGTACGCGTGGCAGGAGGAGACCTGGTCCTTTCTCGAAGAGTGGGCGTGGCCGGAGGAGACCTAGTTCTAGCACGAAAAGGAGAGTCGGCAGGAGAAAGAGACCTCTCATGTGAATGAATTTTTACAGAAGAAATTGAATTTTTGCCACGAGGAACAGCAGAAGTATCTTCGCCATTAGGTGCAGACTCAAACTGTGAACTGCATTCTGTAACATAAAAGAGAGGATTACCATTTTTTAAGTACACAGGTATTTCATGAATCCTTTGTTGCAGTAGTGTGAGGTCACTTTATATAAAAATAAGATGAACGGTTTCTTGTTTTTGAAATAGGATAGATTTATAATTAAACATGAACATCTGCAACTTATAAACATTTTGTATTTTTAATTTTTTGGGGAACTTTTGGACAGAAAATAAGAAGAAGGGGAGGGGAAGGGTAAAAATAGAAATTATGACGTGGGAATTATTCATTAAACATTCCTTAAGAAACGATCAAACGTTAATATACTGAAAGCTGATAATATATACTTCATTTTTTTGTTTGAAACCGAGTTTTTCCCATTGAAAACCTGATGTTGATTTCAAGAGCCCGGAGGCATGGGTTTACGTTAATTCTAGCCAAAACATAAGCTTTCTACAAATTATATTAAATTTTCAACAACATTTGGTTTTAAAGAAGGTTCTCAAAGCACCCCCGGTTTTGACGATTACATTCTCATTACGAAAGTCGTGCTTCGCACTCGGTAATTTTTGTTCAATTAAAAAACTTCAGCAAAATATTTGTAACTCTTGTTTAAATCTACTAAAAACAACGCTTTTAACTTACGGATCTCTTTAAAAAAAAATTTCATATTTTTGAAAATGATCCAACTTTTGGAAATTTTCTCTGATTGAGAAATTTCATAAGAATAGTTTCGAAATACATATATTTTATATCTACTGACGAATTTAAACGAAATTTCATAATTTATCAGAAAAATATTTTTTTGTATTTTATTGAACATTTTCAAAATTTGCAAAAGTATAGCACTATTAGGACTCAGGAAATGTGACGTAATTGTAAACCAACTCTTAACTCGCTTTGTCCTTCAAGTCAGTTTCGAAGTTACTTTAAGAGACATGTCCGGTTGTGTACCCCGCGAATGGGGAAAAAGCCAAATAGAAAATTCTCAAGTTTGAATATTTGTCCTTTCTTAAATTTGTATTTCGTTATGCAGAGAATAGAAAATCCAAAAATTTACTTAAAGAAATTTATAACAATTTATTATAATTTTGTGATGAAGAAGAAATTTAAAACCTAAATACTACAAATAAGCTGAGATTTTTAACCGGCTCTGTCGGTTCCAGTTCTGCCCCCCTACCCCTCCGAGCCCTCCCTTATTAACTTAAGTTTGGTGGGACAGACGTTATAACTACAATCTCTACCATATGACGAATTTCTACTTTACTTTGACATGAGTTCAACTGAGAAAATAAACTTATAGCATAAAGGTGGTAGTTGTGCGTATAATTTAAACAATGAATAATACAAACTATAAAATTGCCCCGGAAAGGACTGGGATTTTAATTGACAAAAGGTATACACACGGTAAATCGAATGGGCCAGTTTCAGGCGACGAATGGAGACTGGGTGTTTGCATGTTTGCAATTCTAGGGGGGTGGATGATCTCAAGGTAAAAGAATTACGAGAAACCATGCACGTAAAGAAACTAGATATTTTATTTGTGGCTAAAAAAAAAAGGGGGACGCGAAAGTAGAGACATAGAACACGGGGTGTTGAAAGGCGGACTTGAAATATTGTCAGCAGTAGATAGTAAATCACATGGTAGGCATGGATTAAGTTTGATTTTGAATAAAAGAGCGAAGCAGCTTCTCGGAGATCATGATTTCGTATCTCCCAGACTGTTGTGGGTTAGAATGAAAGTAGGAATCAGAAGATTATTTGTCATAGCATGATACGTTTGGGACACTTTAAATGACATAATAAATATTTGCGATCGTGGTGAAAGAATAATTCTGCTAGGTCATATGAATGGTTGGGTGGGCATCCAAAATTAGGATACCGAAAGAGTACTAGGTAATTTTGGAGAGCCAAGCACAAACTATAACTGAGATAAATTAATTGGCCTATGCTGAGAAAGGGGTCTGTTTATTATAAATACTTGGTTTAGGCATAAAATGATCCACGTGTACACATGGTCTAAAGGAAATAGCCACATTATAATTGACTTTGTTGTTGCGGATGAAAGACTAAGAAAGCTAGTCAAAGATACGAGGGTCATGAGGGGTTCTGAATGCAACACTAATCATTACCTTCTGACCTCAAAATTAACTTAGACCGGGGATGGAGAACCTACAAAAACCGGAAGTGCGAATATATTTCCGAAGTAAGATAATTAAAAGCATAGACACGGCAACCTGGGAGGCGCTTTTAAAAAACAAATATATAGAGGGGACAAGCACTAAGTTCCGGGATATCATGGTTAGAAGTGCGATCGAAGTGTGTGGTACCGCGGTTGTAGGAAGAATGTCTGGTGATCCGTGGTGGAATTATGAAATTTATGCTGCTCATAAAGAAAAGAGAGAAGCGTACGGAAGAACTTTGAACATCGCAGGTCTTAGCAATGAGGAAAGAAATAGACGTATAAACGATCACAGATACAAAAAGAAGATACTTAACCGATTAATAAAGGAAAGTAAAGATAATATTAGAGAATTTTAGGTGACAACTCAGAGATGAAGCTATAGTCACTGAGGTTAGGGTGGCGAGTACATACCACATAGACTGTGCGAATTGATAAATTTATGTTTCGAGATGGGAGACATCCCAGACGATTTGAAAAAAGCGATTATCGTACCAATATACAAGAGAAAGGGAGATAAAAGCGACTGCAATAATTACAGAGGGATTAACTTATTAAGTACCGTAAGTAAAATATACTCAAAAATACTATTTCTTAGGGTAATGAAAATAACAGAAGAAAGTATTTAGGAAGTCTAAAGTGGGTTTATGCCAGGAAGGTACGAGGGTAGTTCAATAAGTCCTTAGAATGAAATATAAAAACAATTTTTTTTGGGTAATTTTTTTTTTATTTTTCAACATAATCTCCTTGGAGCTCTATACACTTGGTCAATCGCTTTCCAAGTTTTTTTAATCCTTCAGAAAAGTGCGTTTTCGGAA
>NC_046657.1:45845252-45848019 GCF_010883055.1 Belonocnema kinseyi
TGGTTATAAAAACACGTAAACTCAGAAGATGTGGACTATGACTGCACCATATATCTAGTCGGGAGTGGTGCTGACTGAAAACAGATGATTTGGAGCGATTCGTGCACCATCTGTTGGTCATTCTAATGCTGACTGAAAACAGATGATTTGGAGCGATTCGTGCACCATCTGTTGGTCATTCTAAGGACTTATTGAACTACCCTCGTAGATAAAAGTAAACTTTGGGAAGTCCTGCAAGAGTTCGGAGTCAATGGGTGGCTCCTACAAGCTGTAAAAACAATATTTACGGGTCGCAAAGCGAGTGTTAAGGTAAATGGGAAACTGAGTGACTGTTTCGATATTATTCGAGGAGTTAGACCAAGATGCGTTATGTCTTCATGGTTATTTATTTTATTCATGGACAAGTATTTAAGAATGGCACTTTTTGACGAAGAAGGTGTGGATCTCGAAACAGTAAGGGCACGTGGATTAGCGTTCGCAGATGATAAGGTTTTTATGGCAGAGTCAATGGAAGACTTGCGAAGAATGGTTAATAAACTAAATGCAAGCATGAAGAGCATGGGCCTCAAAATTAACGCAAATAAAACAAAAACTATGGTGTTTGAAGGAAAGACTGAGAAAACACTATGCAATATTGTATTAAATGATGAGAGAATTGAACAAGTGGATAAGTTCGTATACCGTGGTAGCTTATTTACTAGGGACGGGAAGATAGATAAGGAGTTAGATAGATGCATAAACGAAGGCAAATTAGGGCCCCTTAATGGAAGCGTGCCCAGACGCAAAACGCAGAAAGCATAGTTAGAATGTTTAAATGAGGCCCTAGTTAGAAGCGACATAAGAAGCCACATAAACACGAGTGCCTGCATGAAAAAATTCATGTACGTAAAAGAAGCTAGAGAAGTATGCCAGGACAGAAAAGTATGGCGACAAATAGTTAATAAAAAGAGTGACAGTAGAGTGAATGACTCCTAAAAAATACTTTGGTAATGATGGACCCAAGGCGGGAACTTCACATGACGACTTTGTGAAGATCTTCAATTGGGGTGATTGCTAGAGAGATTGATTAGCAACCTGGGTCGGAGCAGTGTTGTGGAACTATAATTTTTAAATAAATAACACGAGAATTCTCGATCAATTTAAAAATTCTATATCCTTTCCTCACATTACTCCCTTAACAAGCGAGTGAGTCACGCCTAACCCAAGAAAAATGGCTGAATGGTGTAATAATAATTGTAGTAATATAACTTTTATAATTTTTATCGAAATTGAAATTCTTATTAGGGTAACTTTGACAAAAATTTCTACAATTTTAAGAAAACAGATTTTTTTAATTTTTAAAAGTTTGTACATTTTTAAATTATGATAGAAAATATCTGTTTAACGAAATTAACTTTCATTTTGGGAACCTTAAGGCTTATATCACAGGCTGACTCGATTGGACAAATCCTTCATAAGTAGCGTGGCTACAATATTCAGGTAACCATACATACATACGGATAGACAGAAGGTCAGACAGACATACATACAGATAGACATATAGTCAGATGGAGCTAAAATTTTATAATTCTCGGATTCTGTGAGTGGCGAAACGTAAGATCCGTTTCAAACCAGAGATGGAATATTTAGACGATTACATTACACTCTCATGAATGAGAATGTCAAAATAGTTTTCAAGAAAGTAGTTCAGCTTTGAACCAGCTACACCCTGTACCTATAATAAAGGGGTTTTCAATAGGCACGCTACAAAAGTAGACCGATAGTGACAGCAAACGACGCAATTTTTTTCCCCGTTCTTTTGACATTTCTCTTCAGTAAGGTTTGCCATTTCATCATTGAAATATATACGATCCAACAACGAGTCGAAATTATTAAAATTTACTACCGAAATTTGGAGTCCCTCAACTTTAAGAGCGCTAAGCCCAATTTATGGTCGTCATAATCGTCCTGCCAGATCAACAATTGAGCGTCTAGTGGAAAAAATTTGAATCCACAGGTACAGTGTAAAATGTTCCCGTGCCAGTGAGACAAAGAAGTGCCCGTAGTGTCGAGAATATTGCTGCCGCTAGCGCATCAATTGAGAAAGACCCAAATCAGTCTCTCACACGTCGTTCTCAAGCGTTGGGCTTATCTGTGACGTCGTTGTGGCATATTATGCGAAAAGATCTTGGCCTATATCCTTACATGATCAAATTGACGCAAGAACTAAAGCCGCTTGACCACCAGAAATGACGTATGTTCGTGAATTGGGCTGAGCAACAACATGATAATAATCCGGATTTTCATCGAAAAATCATCTTCAGCGATGAGGCTCATTTCTGGCTGAATGGCTTCGTCAATAAGCAAAATATGCGTTATTGGTCAGGCAGCAATCCACACGAACTCCATGAGTCAACATTACATCCCGAAAAAATTACGGTTTGGTGCGGTTCATGGGCCGGCGGCGTGATTGGGCCGTACTTTTTCCGTGATGATCAAGACCGGCACGTTACTGTGAATGGGAATCGCTACCGCTCAATGATAACCGAATATTTTTGGCCCGTATTGGATGATATGGACTTGGACAATATGTGGTTTCAACAGAACGACGCCACAAGCCACACAGCGAATGTCACAATCGATTTATTGAAAACCAAGTTTGGTGAGCGTGTTATCTCACAAAATGGCCCAGTCAGTTGGCCGCCTCGGTCGTGCGATTTGACGCCGTTAGACTATTTCCTGTGGGGCTACGTCAAGTCTATGGTCTATGCCAACAAGCCAGCGACGA
>NC_046657.1:45848119-45883921 GCF_010883055.1 Belonocnema kinseyi
TACATAATGGCATCGAATGTACTTTCACATGAATAAAGAATTTCATTTATATCCAAAACCGTTTTTGTTTTATTTAAAAAAAACTTTTGTAGCGCTCTTATTAAAAAACCCTTCACAAGTACTGTCACATATCGATCAGAACGTATTTTAGTATGGAAATTAACATTTATTGTCTTTCGGTAAACTGTTTTTCCTACTCAAGTGTCAAGTAGATAATTGGATTCGAATTTCGCGGGCTTTCCACTCAGCTACTCATACTCTACCGATATTTCTAGATAGTTCTATGACTTGGGTTTTTCTAAGTTTTCTAAGCTCCACATACATGGGTACCTAGCATCTTGGTCGGTAAAGTAGAAACCTATGTCGTCGACTGGGAAAATAATCTATGCTAGATTCTTGATTTACTAACTAAAGGCATTTAAGGTTCTTAATTCACTGACTGGAGGTATCATACGTGTGTGTTTCACCGCATAAAAGTATATCAAATTTCTATTTTATCGACTGACAGTACTGTAGGTTCCTACCCTATGCTCAATTGTTAATGCACGTTTTTACTAGATATTCGATTGATGTGAGTTATGAAATGATCTGTCTTACCGACTGTTTTCATTTGGGCACGAAGAAGAACAATTATTGTCTGTTGGTAAATGACGCAGCGACTTTAACCAAGGAGTTAAATTTCACGGTAAAAAGATGTTTTTAAAAAATAAAATTTCAACAAGGTAGTTCAACCTTTAACCATAAAGTTAGATTTTATAAAACTAGGAGTCAATGTGCTTCTCCATATGTGAGCCTAAGAAATTCGAGATTTCGTAAAAAACCTCACCTATATATTTCAACAGTTCTTAAACTATTGGATATTTTATTTTGAAAGTTTGATTTCACGAGAATTGCATCAATTTTGTGAGGTGGGTGACAAAGAGTCGTTTTCATTAGATAGAATTGGAATAGGAGATAATAATAGTACAATTAAAAATACACTTAAAATATTATAAATATTATTATTTTTACCAACGAAATAAATGAAACCCAACAAGATGAAACCAACAATGTAAGTCAACGTGTTCATGTTGTTGTAACAGAGGGAATCCACGTATTAAGAATTTCCATAAGACTATGACAAATGAATATTCTTGAAAATTTTATTTTGTTCAAATAATAATCACTATCTTATGTTCCATCTTTCACTGTTTGTATAACATAATTCTTTTTATAAAATTTTGTCTTTCAACACAAAGAACTATACAAGCATGTACAATGTATCTATACGTATGTGTATTCCGTTTCATAATCGCCAACCGCTATAACAATATTTTAAATAGAGGTAACCCTTGGTTCGCGAAATAATATTTGATGAATATTGAAAAGCAAATACTTATGTAATTAGGAAACAGAAAGATATATAAAATTTTGATTAGTTTAGTGAACGGGAAAATACTTAAGTTAGCTTAGACTCAAATTATTCAATTAATAACTCCAAAAATTAAATAAGACAAATTTATTATGAACTGAGACATTAATTAATATGAGTACAATATTGTTATTAAGAAAAAGAGAGTGAATTAGGAAAAAATTGTTGACTCAAAAGTGTCGGACTAAATTCAAGAAATAGCGAAATTACGAAAAGAAGTCGACATTACACCAGAGCGCCAATATAAGAGCAGTTTCGGCGGTTCTCTCGCACTAACCTTGTTACTAAATCAGTCTCTGGAAATCTAAACAGATTGTAGTAAACTGGTAGCGTCATTCTTATATTGGCGTTTTTTATAAATAAAGAATTATAACTTTATAGAACATTTTTCGAAATTTGCATAACATATTTAAAAAGTTGAGACGATTTTACATATGAAGTTATTATTTTTGAATTTTTTTAAAGACGTTTTCATATTGAAAGAAGCCGCTGGAAAAGTATTGGAAACGTGGCATTTCGGGCGTTAAAGGGTTATGGCGCTTCAAATATGTCTCAAAGCAAACACTTGCCAGATACAGGCGCAAGAACCCTCCCCGATTTTCAAATACAAAAAAAATTTAAAAAAAAAACACATTTTCTGGAAAAAGCTCTGTCCCAACCAGTATGTATAGAGGGCCCAGCAAAACCGGAACTCGTTTAAAGCGTCTAAAACTATTTGATCTTTGATTGAAAAAGTTTTCTTTTTATTTGAACGTCTTCAAATAAAAAATAAATATACTGCAATTAAGAACACACATAAAATATTATATATATATTATTATATTTACCAACAAAATTAGTCAAAACCACTGAGGAGAAACAGAGAATGCTAGTCAAGGTCCACATGATCGTCAAATAAAGAAATCACACTAATTAAGGATGTTTCTAACAGTCCAACAAATTAATAATCTACTGAATGTTTCTTAGTTCAAACTCTAGCCACTATCTCTTTCGTCATTTTACATTATTTGCATTTAATTAAACTTTTGATAAGATTTTATCTTTTCGTAAAATTAAATTATGCTACAAATAGCGCCTCTAATTGCTGATTTTGATATTAGTTTATTACGTACGATAGATTTCTTGGTTTAGGAGACTAAAGATGTGATGCAATTTCTAATTTAAAATCAGTGTCGCGAAAGTAATGATGAACAAACCATTTTTTTTTTGGAAACAGATGAAAAAGTCTTTGGCAGGAATTAAGCAATTACAGCATAGTTTTATATGTTGGAAACATGAGAATTTTAGGATTTAATAGGCAAAGTATTTCAATTTGACCGTGATTTATCTTTATATAAACTGCGAGTTTAAAAATCAATCAATTTTTTTAGTATATGGTCATTCATTTTCATGACTAACAACCCGGTAAGAAGTCTTGCATTAAAGGGTATTAGAAATTTTGAAACCTTAAGAATGCCTTTTCTGTCCTACATTTTTTAATCCTCATTAGGCGATTAAACTAATAACATTCAAATCACTTTCAAAACCGTTTGGAGTTGCTAGACGTAACCTGAAGTAAATTAAAAACATCATTTTCGTTGAAAGCCTTAGAATGTGCTCCAAAAGCATGAAATTTGCCAAATCTAGTAAGATTATTTATGAGAATACATCTCTTTGTCGTAAAATGTTTGCTTTGTTCCAATATGATCAATTCCAAAAATATAAAATCATGCTCAGAAATTCAAAAAATTATATTTTAGCACAGTCATCTGTGTTGAAATTAATTCTCACACCGTAAAATGACCAATGCTGTGTTTTGAAAAGCTTCATACCTCATTATTAGGGTACATTTTCACGGAGGCTTGTTTTTAATTAATCGTGGAATTAATATTTTTCATAAAATTAATTTCTAGCTACTTTGTTAGTTTATGGCAAAGTTGATTGGTTGAGAACCTCGATACAAACTCGATGTGTGAAATGAATTCAACGATTAACTCAAAACATATCTCCGTGAAAAGGTACCCTTATTTGAGAAAGAGTAACTAAAATTAGCGAAATGTGCTAAATTAAAAGGGATTAACATTGTTCTTTTTCTCGGTTGCTTTGTCGTATCCAAAAGTATTCAGAAAAATATTGTTGGAGCTAGGTATAGAAAGGGATTCAATTTAAGAGATAACTTTTATTGCTGTGGAGATTCAAAACGGGAGGACAAAAACGGGATACAGAAGTATTTATTATTTCTCACGTTACCACTAGATACTTGCAATTTTTCAATACCTCTTAATGTAAGCCATGTTACAGGGAAGCACACAAAAAAAGTAGAATTGAAAGTAGTTAGGAACTTGAAATCTTGGGCTATTTTGAGTATCATTAATGGATCATGGTGCCAGTCAGACACCATGAAAAGAGGACATTTGGTCTTACAAACAGGAAACTGTCACCCAAAGAGATTGACGTTTTACGGTGATAAAATTTGAACTTTGGAACCAGTATCCTTGAACTGTCACTGGCTTGAAATGCCGAAATCAGTAGGAGGAGCAAAGTAACCGGATTTATAATTGGTTATTCGGCACTAAAACTGCTTACTTGTGTATGTCTCTTTACATTTAGCACGTCTACCAAAAGCTACCTATATTTTGATACTATTAGTTTCAACCTTTCAACTACAGGTAACGAACCTACACTTCACCATATCAGCTCAGAGTTCTAACAGTAGTAATTTTATTGTATGCCTAATAGTCACAAAATTTGACGACGTATTTCCGACATTGTTACGACATCTTTACGACAACTTTACGATATCCTATGTCCATGCAGTTAAGGTGTCGTTACGATATCTTGAAAACGTCGTATGATCTGACGACGTATTTACGATATCGTAAACGCAGCATAACGACACGGACACAGAAGGTCGTAAAATTGTCGTAAAGATGTCGTAACGATGTCGTGAAGACGTCGCCGCATTTTGTGACCAGATGACTGGGTAGGAAAAGGACCCGCCACTCCTCGCTACCTCCCACCATTAATTATTTTCCGCCCCTAGCCTATTTTGGCGCGTTATTTGAAAAACAAAAGAGATTATCCTGTGATTATGATCTGTGGATAATAAATATAGAAATTTAAACTCACAGCGACAGATTATTATTATTTATTAGACCAAGAAAGTGAAAATAAAACTTAAAAAAAAATTTTAAACATAACCGGGCCGTTTTGAAGTCGAAAATCTAACGGACCTCTTTTTCCATCGACGCACGTTAAAAAAAGAGGTCTATTAGTTTTTCAGTTTTCGACATGGTCTCGGACCCCCACGGCAGTTTCAACAAGCACAATTCCTAGAGAGAAATCGTAAACAAAATTTAGGTCTGCGCAATAAAAAATGCAAATATCGTGAAAATCTTAAAAAAGAAGGACTTCAGACAAAAAAGAAGGACAGAAACATAAACGTCGAAAAAGAAGGAAATAAAAAACGCCATTCGACGTATAATCTACGCGTTCGTAACTTCTTAAATACTTTCTAAGATTTGAAATAGCCATGTTAAATGTATTGTTTATCATTTTTAGAGCTTTGCTAATTGCACGTCATGGTCATTGAAGTTTAGTAGGTGCGTTGGTCGCACATTTTAAAATTGAGTCCTTAGGTATTTCAGATTAGGTGGGGATACCCAAGATGTCTGCATGCTGAGGGCCAAACAATAATACCAAATACATGGGACTAAACTTTATTCTTATAATAACTAGGAAAATAATTATTTTTCAGGATAATTGTATTCAGTATTAGAACTCGAAATTGATTACTGCAGGAATTTGAAACTGGGAAAGTTTCAAATAAAATAATATAAATAAAAAAACTGCGTTACTGAAAAATAGAAAATTAACAAAATACAAAACAGCGGGACTCTCAAATAAAAAAATAAAATGTGGACGTTTCACACTAAACATTTAATTTAGCAGAATATTTTTAGAAAATTAACTACGGGAGGTTCAAATAAAAAAAATACACGATTTTTAGCTGCGGGAGTTTAAAATTAAAAAAAGACACTGGACATTTTAAATTAAAGATAAAACTGCTGGGGATTAATACGACAAAAAAATACAAAATACAGACAAACAAAAAAATTGGGAATTTATCATTTGAAAATGACTTAACAAAGAGCGGGAATTTTAAACTGGAAGAGTATCAAATAAATGAACAACTGCGGGAGATACAAATAAAATTTAACGAATGTTTCAAATAAAAATAAAAAACTACGGGAGTTTGAAATGCAAAAAGAAAAAAATTTTGCGGTCCCAAATAAAAAAAAACTAAAATGCGTGTTTTAAATTTAAAATATAGTTACGCCGACGATTAAAGCAATGTACCTGTTTCAAATAAATGTTTAATTTAATAAATAAATGTTTAATTTAATAAATAAATGTTTCAAATAAAAAATTCAGGAATTTCAAACTACGAGAGTTTCAAATTAAAGAAGAAAAAATAGGCACGTTCTCATTGCGCTTGAAATAAAAAATTGGCCGAAGTTTTAAATAAAGAAAGTATAAAAACTGCCGGAATTTCACACTGTGAGTTCAATTTTTTTTCAGATACTTAGTCCAACTAAATTTTTTTTATGAACTCTTCCTCCCCACAAATCTAAAAACAGATTTTCAAAAACCGGACACGCGCGCGGAGCGCAATTAAAACAATACAAAGAAAATTCATAAAAAGGATAACAATTTTATTTTCTCTTTTAGTTATTACCAACTAAGTCAACAATATTATAAACTAACATAAAAATACATAAGTAGAATGAAATTTAAATACATACAATATTTATCTACATTGTAAGCTCTAATCTCTCTTATTTTATTTTTTTCCTCTTTTTTTTTATATTAATTCTTATTATTAGTCTCGTAGAGGTGGTCAATCACTGATAACCAATTTTTGTACCTATTCTTATTAAATACATTTAAATAAAAAATTGTACATTGTTATTAAATATTTTTACAGTCGAATACACTATTTTCTACCTAAGTTGAAATAAGGCAGGTTTGAATGTAATGAGAAGTCAATTCTCGAATTGGATTTTTTCGACATATAAGATTAAAATGAACTAGAATTTATCACAATCTATTTTTTAAATTCAAAGGCTTTTAAATTTGAGAAAAAATGAATTCATCTTTGAATTTGAAAAAAAATCTAATTAAAAAGCGTTAGTATTTCAAAGTTCTCGAATTCAAAAATAATTCAATTTTAAAAACTAATTTTTGAAGGCCTTAATTTAAATAGGATTCAATTTTATTATCATGATAATTCAAATTCAAGATAAATTTAAATTATCTTGAAAAAAACTAAATTAAAAAGAATTGGTATTTGAAAATTCTAAAATTAAAAAAAATTGAATTTTCATCATTTATTTTTGGAGGCTTTAATTTAAAAACATTTCAAATTTAATATAATGGTAATCCAAATTCCAAATAAAGTGAATATACCTTTGAATTTGCAAAAATTCAAATTAAAAAGCGTGGGTATTCGAAAATTCGCAAATTAAAAAGAAAACTATTTTTGAAGACCTTAATTTAAATAGAATTCAAATTTATTAATATAATTATTTCAAACTTGTAGGCTTTTAAATTTAAAGAAAATTAAATTTGTTTTTGAATTTGAAAAAAAATCAAATTAAAAAGCGTTGGTATTTGAAAATTTTCAAATTCAAAAACTATTTAATTTTTGTAGCTAATTTTTGGAAGCTTGAATTCAAAAAGAGTTCAAATTTAATATGATGGTAATTGAAAATCGAAATAAATTGAATTTATCTTTTAATTTGAAAACATTCAAATTAAAAAGCGTTGGTACTTGAATATTCTCAAATTAAAAAAAAATCTTTTTATGTAACTAATTAGGTAAATTTAAATTATCTTTGAATTTGAAAAAAAATTTTAATTAAAATGTATTGGTATTTGAAAATTCTCAAATTAAAAAAAAAACTATTTTTTGAAGGCCCTACTTTAAACAGAATTCAAATTTATTAAAATAATTATTTCAAACTTGAAGGCTTTTAAATTTAAAGGAAATTAAATTTGTTTTTGAATTTGAAAAAAAAAATCAAATTAAAAAGCGTTGGTATTTGAAAATTCTCAAATTCAAAAACAATTTAATTTTTATAGCTAATTTTTGGAGGCTTTAATTTAAAAAGAGTTCAAATTTAATATAATGGTAATTGAAATTCGAAAGAAATTGAATTTATCTATTAATTTGAAAAAATTCAAATTAAAAAGCGTTGATATTTGAATATTCTCAAATTAAAAAAAAAATCTTTTTATGTAACTAATTTTTGAAGACCTTAATCCAAAAAGAATTTAAATTTAATAAAATGGTCATTCAAATTCAAAATAAAATAATCTTTGAATTTGAAAAAATTCAAATTAAAAAGCGTTGGTATTTGGAAATTCTCAAATTCAAGAATAAATCAATTTTGAACATTAATGTTTGAAGGTCTCAATTTGAAAACCATTCGAATTTAATAAAAATTAATATTTTATATATATTATATATAATATTTATAGGGCCATATTTTAAGTTTCCATTTCCTACATTACAGAAATTTTTTCGCATTAGCTCACGTTCACAAAAATTGAGATATCGGGTTGAAATGTTGAGAAATTGTATAAGACATGAAAGAATGTGTGCTCCCAATTTCTCGAAACACAAAAAAATCCAAAAATTAAAAAAATATATGTTTGTAATCCTAGAAATTTAGCGCAATACGCATTTCTTAGTATTGTTCAATTTCCAAATTTTCATGTCGGTATCTAAATTTTCGGGGACGTTAATTGTTGCAAAAGAATCTCTGTAAAGAAGAAATCGGTTAAGTGATACATGACCTTGAACATCATTTCCCTGCATTAAATCGATCAATTCGAGTTAAAAATCCAATTTTTGTATCAAAGTCATTGGATTCCTATTTTCAGCTTGACATAGTTTTTTTTTAAAGGACGGTGCGATAAATTGTGTTACCAATTTACAAAAATCTAGGCCTACACATCCAAATCATCGGAGGATGTTTCCGAAAGATGGCTCGAATTTTCCCGCTGGTGTCTGGATTTAATGTGCCTTTCCAGATCCCTTCGCCTTACGAGCACTTTTCCACAAATATTACACCTGTAAGGTGTTTCCCGATCCACATCAGCATGAAGACGAACGTGTTTGTTCAAATTGCTCGGATCCCCAAAAGGTCTGTGACAAACGTAGCACTGAAGTGGTTTATACCCCGTGTGGGTCCTGAAAATAAAGATTTTGATTAGCTAAAATTTCGGAAAAACGATTTTGAATGAAGGGTATAGAATTTGTTGAGAAAACTGGATACTAAAAAGATTGGATAGGTACTTGCCTGATATGTATTTTCAGGCCATACTTTCGGGAGTACACCTTCCCACAGAAACCACATCTGTGCCCCTTTTTCGTTTTTCCTAAATTGCTATAAACAGCTTCAATATGCGCGGCCTGATTGACAGTCATTGATGGAATCGGCGTCAAAGCTGGTCCCTGAATTCCCTCATAAGAATTCATAATCAGATCCTTTCTTTCCGCAACATGAGTAGGTTGGATGATTGGCTGATTGCTATAAGGCTTAAAAGCAGAGTGATGATTCCCCAAAGATTTGCGATGAGAATAGTCCAGAACAGGTGAAGTCTCGTTTCCAGATTGTGGTGATCCTTGAGATGGTGTTGGACTACTGATATTGGCACTGTTGTTCAAGATTTCAGTCATCGTTGGTGGTGTTCTCATGGGAAAAGTTTCCGTTGGATATCTTGCATAACTTTCAGTTGGAGAGATTTGTGGAGAAGTCGGAGAAGCTGATAATTCGAACTTGAAAGGTGGTAGCGGTGGGAAGAGATTTAGACTCAATCGTGGTTGGAACGTTTCAAAATCTCTCGCTAGTTTAGCCCAGAGATAATTCTGGTCAAAGTGATTGCATCTGAGAGCTAGATGAAGCTTCAATGGATTTGGGAACTCGAAGTCAAAGTGGCAGATGTCACATGTATACCTGTTTTGACCTGGAAAATAAAGAATATTGTTAGTTGGATTCAGATTTTATTAAAATTTTATTGGTCTTGTCAGAAAATATTTAATAAGTAAGGATGGTGGTGGTTTTTTGTCTTCTGGTTTATCCATCTTCATTGTGATCGGTTCTGTCAGATATAATTTAATAATTCAAGATGATAGTCGGTTTCCCTTTATTGGTCCATAAAAATTTGATGTTATTGGGTTTGTCAGAAAAAGTTCAATGCTTAAAGATGTTGGTGCTTGTTTTCTGGCTTACACAAATCTGATGTTAATTGTTTTGTCAGATAAAATTAATTAATTAACGATGATGCTACAAACTTGATACTATTGTTTTGTCAGATAAGATTCAATATTTGAAAACGATGGTGGCTTTTCGTCTATTGGTTTAACTAAATATTATGGCACTTGTTTTGTCGAATAAAATACAATAATTAAAGATTATAGTTTTTCATATACTAGTCTATACAAATTTGATATTGTTGGGTTTGTCAGACAAAATCAAACACTTAACAATGTTGTTCTTTCTTTTACTTTTTTATACAAATCTGATGTTTTTTGTTTTATTAGATAAAATTCAATAACTAAAAAGAATGGTCGGGTTTCCTTTACTGATTTATACAAATGTTATGTTATTGGGTTTGCCAGACAAAATTCAATCCTTAAAGATGTTGGTGGTTGTTATTTTTGTTGTCAGATAAAAGTCAATAATTAAAAAGGGTGGTGGGTTTTCCTGTACTGATCTATACAAATTTGATCTTATTGGATTTGCCAGACAAAATGTTTTGGCAGATATAATTAAATAATTAGAGATGATTGGTTTTACTCTACTCATCTATACAAACTGGATGCTGTTGGGTTTGTTAGATGAAATTTAATATTTGGAGATGTTGTTCTTTTTATACTGGTTAATACAAGTATGAAGTTCATCGTTTTGTCAGATAAAATTCAATAATTAAAACGGGTGGTGGGTTTTCCTGTACTGATTTATACAAATTTGATCTTAACGGGTTTGTCAGACAAAATTCCAGACTTATAGATGCTGGTCTTACTTTTACTGGTTTTCACAAATATGATGCAATTTATTTTGTCAGATATAAATAAATAATTAGAGATGATGATTGGTTTTAGTCTACGAATCTATACAAATTGGATGTTGTTGGATTTGTCAGGTGAAATTCAACACTTAAAGATGTTCTTATCTCTTCTACTAATTTATACAAATTTGATGTTATATTTGTTTTTAAGATAAAATTTAATATTTAATGATGATGGTTGGTTTTCCTCCACTGATCTATACAAATCTGATGTTGGGTTTTTCAGATAAAATTTAATACTTATAAAGGTTTCTGTTTTTTCCTCTACGGGTATAAAATTTGATGTTATTGGTTTTGTTCAGATAAAATTGAATACCCAAAGTTGATGTTTCTTCTGCAACTTTAGCATACATTTTCTCTCAATGAATTTGATCTGACGAAACAAATATTATCCAAACAAACAAAAACGGATCCGATAGTTAAGGATGTCAATAATTTTTGTAAAACAAATTTCGTTTAGTTTTCTGTTAAAAGTGATTAAAAATTGCTTTGTTACCTTGAATGTGTTTCGGCAGAAGGAAAGGTATGTTCATCAAGGCAAGAATCTTTTCAGTGAACCACATAAGTAATGGCTCCCCTGGAGCTATAATTTTGATAGTTTTCAGGTAAACCCCTTTCTCTGAATAGTTTAGAATAACATTTGAACTTTGGCAATCTTTTGCTATAGATACAATTGTTATCCACCAACTCGTCTCGACTCTTTCACAACTGCGCAGAAGACCATCGGATTCAGTTACATTAACCTGCAAAGAAAATTTTGATTAGAAACTAAAAATCCTTCATGCTAAACAAAAATGATTAAAAATAAACAAGCCCTAGATTTGTTCTGATGACCAGGAAATCTTGTGTAAAGGAATTAGTTTTATCACAAGATATTCTATTTGGAATATGCTACTTGATTGACTTTTAATAACTTGAAGTTGATTTCTATCTTAAATTTGCAATTTTGAAAATTATATCTACAAATAATTCATTTTTAATTAGGAAAATCGAAGAAAAGGTTGTACCACCCAGAAAAATATTAGCTTTAAATTGGAGAAACCATTTATTTAGGATAATTTTTTTCACTTAAAGAAAAGTAACTTCAAAATGAAGATCATATTTAACTTAAGACAAATTATTACTGCAACAAAAAACGAATTGAGAAACATTTGTGGTTTTTAATACCCTTGTGCGATTTATTTAAAACCTACAAATTATTTAAAAAGTGTTTATATCATACATTAGTTATGTTAGTGGTTTTTCAAAGAAATTAGTATTTTTGACACAATCAAACAAATGAATTTTTTATCAAAAAGATTCAATGTGTCCCAAATAAAAAAAATATATATTTGTTACGAAAAATGTAGTATTTGAATTTTTAGCTAAAAGAAAAGTTTAATTTTCTACCAGAAAGACAAATTTTCCACAAAAAATATAAGTTTCATTTTTCATAAGAGAAAAATGGCATAGTAACATTTTTAGTTAAAAAAATTAATTTTCAATCAAACTAATTTTAACCAAAAATATTAATATTGTAGAAAAAAGAATAATTTTTTTATCAAAATTGATAAATTTTCAAAACAATATTTTAGTTTTTAATGAAATGTAAAGCGTTCTCAAATGATATAAATTTTTCTCTATAATTCTTAACAAAATGTTGAAAAATAAACAGAATTTATTAATGCAAAAAGTATTTGAAAATAAAAATGATTACTTACAGATTTGATAAATTGCTTCTGACTCTGGTTGTAAATACTCTGCACGTCGACGATTGCTGTTGAGGAATCCCTTCTCAATTGGGTAGCAGCTCTGACGACTGGCGGTTGTTCACCTCCTCCATAGGGTTGTTTTAAAAAATTCAAATTATTCCTGCTCACTATAAGGCTATTCTCCGGAATCAAAGAATGCAGATTTCTGTGGCAAATCATCGTGTCCAACATCACAAACCGGATACACTTTTCGCAAGTTGCACTCTAAAATACACTTTTCGCAGTTGCGCACTTTTGAAAAAATCCCAATTGTTCACAAAATTAAAAAACAAAATAACTATCTCTCGGTGCGCTTCAAGTTTCGGGAGAGAGAAATTTGAAACATAGAAGACCGAAGGACCTTCGAGGGCTAATGATTGCCCGACGAACTTAAGGTGTCGACTAAATGAAAATCAGGATGGCACGTGACTTAAATATTTGGAGGTGGGCCTAAGCCCTAAGGGATGTCGGAAGTGACCCTCTCCCTTCATTTTCCCCGAGTCCGAGTTCTGATTGGTTGGGGCCCTCCCCTCCCTTTGACCGTCAAGTGTAATTGTATTTAAAGACCTTTTGGGTGGCTCCCCTTTGCCCTGTGGTTCCTAACTTAGGGAGGGGGGACTAGCAAATGGAGAAAGATCAGGGGTTGCGCGTGCTGCAAGGTGTTTATGCTTAGGGGAGTTTAGAAAAAAATCTGTATCAGATTACGTTCTTTTTTTCATTGTTTTCTTTTTTTTAATCATTGTGGTTCAAAATCAGTTTTTTTTTTTAATTTTCAATTAATATTTCTACTAAGAATGTAACTATTCCATTTTTTTGGTAGAAATTTGACCCTTTTGTATGAAGATTCAACTATTAAATTGAAAATTAAAATATTTGGTTAAAAATGCATGCACTTTGTTAAAAAATATTTTTTTTTGTAAGAAATTAATATTTTTGTTTGAAATTTTATTTCTTTTGTGGAAAATTAGATTGTTTTTTTATTTATTGAAATTCATTTTTTTAATCTAAAAATGTAACTATTCCATTTTTTGTCGAAAATTTTTTAAAATATTTTATTTGGTTCAAAATCTAACTATTTCGTTGAAATTTATTCATCTCGGTTAAGACTTAATTGCTTTGGTTGAAAATTAGTTTTTTAAATAAAAATTAATTTTTTCGTCTATAAATGTAACTTCTATTTTTCAAAGAAATATATAAATTTTGATTGGGATTTAATCTTTTTGGTAGAAAATTCATTTGTTTGTTTAAAAATGTATTCTCTTATCTTTAAAACTTATTTCTATAACTGAAAAGGAAACTATTCTATTTCTTGTTGAAAAATTGTATTTTTTCAGCAAATTTACCCTTTTGGTTAAAAAAACAACTATTAAGTTGAAAATTAAAATATTAGGTTAGAAATTCACGCATTTGGTTAAAAACTATTGTTTTTTGTAGAACCTTCATCTTTTTGGTTAAATTTTTTTTTCTTTCGCGAAAAATTAAGTTCTTTTTATTGAAAATTAATTTTTTTATCTAAAAATGTAACAATTCCTTTTATTTGTTAAAAATTTGTCTTTTTTTGTAGAAAATTCACTCTTTTGGTTGAAAATGAATCTTTTTGGTCGAAATTTAATTATATCACTTGAAAATCAGTTGATTTTTATTAAAAATTAATTTTTGAAACTATATGTAACTATATGTAAATAAAAACTAAAATGAAAATATTTTTTTGTATACATTTAATCCTTTTGGTAGGAAATTCATTTGTTTGGTTGAAAATTGATTCTATTTCTTACATTTGGTTGAAACTTCTTGCATTTTGTTAAAAATTACTCTTTTTTTTGTAGAAAATTCATCTTTTTGGTTCAAATTTAATTTGTCATGATGTAAATTAGTTTTCTTTTATTGGAAATAAATTATTTGATTTAAAAATTTAACTATTCTATTATTCGTGGAAATATTTTTTAATCATTTGTTTGGTTGAAAATGTAACCATTTCCTTGAAAATTATTTTTATTTACCAAAAAACTTATTTCTCTAACTGAAGATTAAACTATTCTATTTTTTTCGAAACTTGTCTTCTTTGGTAGAAAATTGACCCTTTTAATTAATAAATTTAACATTTATTTCGAAAATTTTATAAAAAATTTAAATTTATTGTTGAAAATTCATTTATTTTATGAAAAATTATTCTTTTTTGGTAGAAAATTAATCTTTGGGACTGAAACTTAATATTTCCATGGTTAAAAATGATTTTTTTAAAAATAAACATTACTTTTTTCAAATAAACATTCATAAGGGTTTTGCAGAGTAAATAAGAAATAATTTTAAGTTTAGATCTTTTAGAATTTTAGAAAAAGCAGCGCGCTCTTCAACCTTTTTTAAAATATCTTATTAGAAACAATTAGCGCTCACTTCGCGGGCTACAACCTTTTTTAGTCGCTTGCACTTTTTAATAATAAAATTATATAAAATAATATATACAGAGAAAAAAGAATTCATAAAAAGAAATGTGATTCTAATTTTAGATTTTTTCTCACAACCTTAAAAACAATTAGAATGCGCTTGGCGTTCGATAACCTTTCTTTGAACCCTTGCATTTTTTCAGATCAATAAAATTATATAAAATAATTTTTGCACGCCAAAAATGAGTATTGAGACAAAAATTTCATTTTAGAATTTTTACAATATCAGAAACAATTTGAGCATGCTTCGCGCACTACGACTTTTTAATTTTTAATTTCTTTAGAACAATAAAATGTTAAAATTAATATTTACGAGGGAAAAATAAAATAAAAAAGAAATAATTGTCATTTAAGAATTGTAACAATCTTAGAAACAATTAAAACATGTTCGGCGCGCGATAGCCTTTTTCGGAATTTTACATTTTTTCGGAATAATAAAATTACATAAAATAATCTTTATACAGGAAAGCACTAAAGCAGAATAGTTAAAAGATATCATTTTAGTTTGAGAGTTTAAAAATTTTTAGAAACAGTTGAAGCGCGTCTTGAGCGCGATCTTTCTTGGCCCTTTGCATTTTTTTACTAATAATAAAATTTAATAAAATAATATTTGAAATTTTAAAAAGAATATTTCAAAAAATTTAATTTTTAATTTTTTCAGAATTGTAGAATCAATTGGAGTGCGCCCGGACTCAGCAGCGTTCTTTTTCCAACCCACTAATTTTGTCAGAATAATAAGATTTTATAATATTCACAGTGTAAAAAAGATTATTTAGCGAAAAAATGATAATTTTAGATTTTTTTACCATTTCAGAAACAATTAAAGCGCGCCTTGTACGCAATTGATTTTTTGGTCCCTTTCATGTTTTTAGAATAATAAAGATTAACTAAAAATTACATTTTAATTGAAAAAAAATATTTCTTTAAGTCAGACATTTTTTTTGCAAGTAAAATTTTTTTTCAATAAAAGAAAGTTTTCTTTGACTGAGAGATAGCGATTAATATTTCTCTTTGATTGAAAGAATTTAACTGTTACATTGAAATTGTATTTGTTTGTAAAACTATTTCTCTTTAACTGAAAATTAAACTATTGTAATGTTTGTTAAAAATTTAAATTTTTTTAGTTGAAGATTCATTTCGTAATTTGGAAATTTGTCTTTTTTGGTAGAAGATTAAGCTTTTCAATTAAACATTTAATTCTTGGTTAATTTTTTTAATTGAAAATTATTCTTTTCTTAACTAAAAATTTAACTATTCCATATTTCATGAAAAAAAAATTGTTGATAGACATTCAATCTTTTTAGTTGAAAGTTGAACTATTTCGTTGAAAATTTATTTCATATATTTGGTTAAGATCTTATCCCTCTAACAAAAAATGAAATTATTCTATTTTTTCTTGATAATTTATCTCTTTTGTTGAAAATTCAACTAATTGCTTAGAAAATTTATTTCTTTAGCTAAACGATTATTTTTTGATTGAAAGTTAATTTTTTAACTAAAAATTAATATATTGCATATTTAATTGAGCATCAATATTCTTTCGTTGAAATTTTAACAACTTGACTAAAAATGTCACTAAAAACTAAAATATTTGTTTAAAAATGTATGTATTTTGCTGAAAGTTATTATTTTTTTTGCAGTAAATTAAACTTATTGTTTAAAATTACAATTATTTGGTTAAATTTTTTTGATTAAAAAGACATTTTTTCTACTAAGAATGTAACAATTCCACATTTGTCGAATTTTCTTTTGATAGAAACTTACTCTTTTTGGTTAAAGACTCATCTGTTTTGTTGAAAATATAATTATTTCGTCTAAAATTCATTTTATTTGGTTAAAAACTTATTTCTCTAACTTAAAATTAAACTATTATATTTTCTGTTGAAAATTGATCATTTTTAGTTGACAATTCATCTATTTTGTTGAAAAATTGATTATTTTTTCAGATAATTCATCTCCTGGATTAAATATTTAACTATTTGGTTTAAAATTTATTTTTTTGATCGAAGATGCATTATTTTGGTTAAAATTTCATTTCTCGGGTTAAAAATTAAACAAATTTTGCCAGAAAATTGATCTTCTTCAGTGAAAGTTCACTTATTGTATTAAAAACTCGCATTTTGAAATAAAGAATTTAATAATAAAATGAAAAATTCTTCTTTGTCGAAAATTCAATTCTTTTGTTGAAAATTCGTATTTCTTGTTTGATTTAACAGTTTTTTATTGAAAATTAATACAATTTTTGTTAGAAAGATCAACTATTAGACTTTTCGTTGAGAATTAATTTTCTTTTATCAAAGATTTATTAGTTTGATTTCAAATTGAACTATTTTGTAGAAAATTCTTTTTTTTTTTGTTAAAACATAATTATTTTAACTAAAATTGTGCAAAATTCATCAATCCTGAATAAGTGTCTATTCTATTATTATGCAACCTATTTGTTAGAGAAAAATTTTTCAAATACTAAAATAGAGAGAAAGAGAAAGTATATAAAATAATAATTTATATTTGTTATAAATTTAATTTTCTTAATTTTAATCGTGTAAAATGATCAAATTCTGGGTTGAAAGAGCAGACTATTATTGTATTCATAAATTAAAATATAACTGCTTAACCAGCTTTCAGAAAAATTAAGATATATACTGACTAGGTATTTAAAATTCATTTCCTTTGAAATCTTACAATTTTGCGAATGGTTCTGGGACCACTGGCGCCGGATTACCTGGAGCTTAATTGCCTTAATTGCACCTCTGATGGCTGTCTGATTGTAATTTTTCCTCTTTCCTTTCAACTTCTTTCTATATTGTTTCAATTTTACTTAAATTCTAAAAATTATTTTACTTATTATCGTAAATTGTCAATATGTTTTTAAAACAATATTTATACTATTATAATAAATTGTGCGCAATATTTGCAATTTAAACAAATTTTATTTCTCTTTAAAGATTCAGTGTCTGGGCCCAGATAAAATATTTGGTATATTCTTACATTTATAATATTTGTAACATTTATAATATTTTACATTTTTCGATCTGAAGATTAACATTCTTTTAATGTTTTTTATTTTTTTGTTTTCAGCGCATATTTAAATTTTAGAATTTTAATTGCATCAAATTTTAACGCTGAGGTTTTAGGTTTAAAATTTTTTGTTCAAAACATTGATAATGAAAAAGGAAAAACTGCTTTCAATTTTTTAATTTATAATTAAAGATTACGAATATTTTGTATTATTATTTTTAATTTCAAGTTAGAAATTCGTCTTATTCGTTGAAAATTAATTTTTTAAACTGAAAATTGAACAATTCTGTTGAAAATTATTTTTTGAACTGAAAATTTAATTATTCTATTTTTAGTCACAAATATTATATGAGAAACTCGTCTCTTAGATTTTGAATTTAACAATTTGGTTGAAAATTAATTTTTTTGGTTAAAAATTCATATTTTTGGATTGAACATCAAACTATTTTGTAGAAAACTCGTCTTTTTGGTTTTACAATTTAACAAAATTGGTTGAAAATTAACATTTTTGTTCAAAATTATCTTTTGGTTTAAAAATTCATATTTTTGGTTTGAAGATTCAACTGTTTTGTGGAAAACTCCTTTTTTGGTATTCGAATTCAACAATTTGATTGAACTTATTTATTTTCTCTTGATTGAAAAATTGTTTACTTAAAAATTCAACTTTAAAATTCGTTTACTTTTTTTTGTTTGGCAAATTCAACTCTAGCGGCAGAAATTTAAACTGTTTTGGTTAATACTGCAACTATTCGGTTTCAAATTAATCTCTTTTGTTGAGGATTAAAATATTTTGTTAAAAATTCACCTTTTGGGTTCACCAAAAAGGCAAACAATTTCTCTTAATGACTTTTCTTGATAAAAAAATTAAGAGAGGAATAGCATTCACAAAATTAAAAAAAAAAAAACGAAATTTAAAATTTTGAGTCAAACAACGCCCGTTATCAAAAAAAGTTAAGAAAAGAAAAAGTTGATTTTTGAACGCCCTACATGATTATTATCATAACAATTTTTTGTTCTGGTTCACTTTTTGATAAGACGCGCGCAGTTTTTATTTTATTTGTAAAAACAACATATAAGCAACACACAATGTAAACAAGACAAATAAATTTATTGCTTGTGATTAATTGATAGGATGCGTTGTTTTTGGCTCAATCGTGAGAAATACTATTAAAAATAAAAAAATGACGCAAGGTACGAAAAAAATAATAAACAATAGATATTAAAACAAAAAATATCTATAAATTTGTTCTATTGTTATAAAAATATATTAGAATTAAAACAATTAACTTTTTGGAAAAAGGACACAAGCTGCAATAATATTTTAGTAAACAAAATTTTTCGCCTAAATAATTTCTACAAATTTGCTTACTTACCACCTTATTAACCACTTTATACTAGAATGTCTATTTTCAGTTTAAACATTAGAAAATATACAATAAAAATACTTTTGTTTCAATGCCAATGCATGTTATGAATTGTAATCATATAAATTTATTAAAATGATATACATTTTTAGAGACAAAATCGAGTGCCAACTATGTGATACGTGATGTGAATGTGTTAGTTAAAGCCCAAAGAGCTTTAACAAAAGAGAATTCACAATCACCAAATGTACAAATTTAGGGGAAGTACAAAGGTCAAACGCGTAGCGCAGGGTAAATACATCATCAAGCGCGAAGCGCCAGAACCAACAATCGCGCGCCCTAGGCGCGCTTAAACTTGCGAGTCTGGCTGAAAATTTATCTTCGTTGGTTAAGAATTAAACTGTGTATTATCTTATTCATTGAAAATTTAACAATCCTATTTCTGGTTAACAATTTATATAGTATCTAGTTATGAACTCATCTATTTAGTAGAAAATTGATCCTTTTTAGTAAAAAACTCAACTACTCGCTTAAAAAATGTATGTATTTTTTGTTAAATTTTCTTTTTATCGGGAACTTATTGAGTTATGGTTGAGTATTCAAAAATCACATTTTTATTCAAAAAGATCTATTTTTAGCCAAAGAGATGAATTTTCAACTAAAATCAGAAATAATTAATAAACAAAAGAATGAATTTTTAACAAAACCTGTTCAACTTTTAACGAAATGGTTTAATTAAAAAAATATTATTTTCCCCTGAAAAGATTTATTTTATACCAACCATATCAACCAAAAACCTGAATTTGTAACTAAAATTTTTTAATTTTCAAGCAAAAATACGAGTTTTCTACCCATTGTTTGAATTTGTAACGAAAAAAATTTTCAAACCACCAAAAGATCAAATTTTTAATAAAATAGTTACATGTTCAAGTAAAGAGATTAATTTTCACTAAAACAAACCAAAAATATTTTTTTAACAAAGCAGTTAGAATTTCAACCCAGTAGTAAAGTTCGCAAATAAAAAGAGATGAATTTTCAACAAAAAATGTTTTATCTGACATTTCAACCCAAAAAGATTTTAATTTTAAATAAGAAAACATCTGAATTAAACAAAAAAGAATTTTTAGCCAAAATAATTCATTTTCTACTAATAACGACGCATTTTCAACATGTTGTATGAAGTATCGAACAAATAGTTGAATTTTTAATTAAGAGAGATGAATTCTAAAAAAAAATGATCTGATCCCTAATTTTTAATCTCTTATTCAATCATTTATTGTAGAAATAACTTATTTCTTAGTTCAAGGATGTTTAATTAATTTAATCATTTAAATTCGTTCAAATTTATAATTTATAATTAGGTTTAGAATTAGATTGGATAGAAATAAGATTTTTTTAAATAGATTAAATTATATATTTCAGGTTAGATTATATAGGGTGTCCCAGAAATAAGCGTTCGGACTTATATGGCTGCATAAACAAACAAAAAATAAACCGAAACTTCTATTGGCAAAAATTTATTGAAGCTTTAGTTTTTAAGTTATGAAATGGTTCATCAGGACCAATCAGGACCGCCGCATACGTGCGTGAGAGAGGCTAACGCTGTGTTAGTGACCGCAACCGAGGGGGGGAAGAGGCAGTGGTCACTAACCGTGGTCTCCCTCTCACGCACGTATGCGGCGGTTCTGATTGGTCCAGATGAATCATTTCATAACTTAAAAACTAAAGCTTCAATAAATTTTTGCCAAAGGAAGTTTCGGTTTATTTTTGGTTTGTTTATATAGCCATATAAGTCCGAACACTTAGTTCTGAGACACCCTGTATTTCTATTAGATTAGATAGAATTAAATTTATAATTTAAAATTCAGTAGTTCAAAATTTGGTAGTTGGTCCGAAAGTTGACATAGGTGTCACGTCTTTTGAAAACCGTAAACGAGTTGGAAATTGTGGAAGAATATTGGGGAAGAGGTTTATTTTGGAGAAAAAATTAAGAAAACAATTTGAAGTTAATTTTATTTTTCTTTCGGAAGCACTTTGATAAATGGGGATCGAATAGAGGAGCACTTGCTTCTAGAGAATGCACCGGTGCAGATAGAAGAGAAAGGGCGAAAGGTTCTAAACACTCGTGCTCAAATTTCGAGGGAGGGTTGGTTATATTATGGGGAAATAAATGGGGAATGGTACAGCTTGTGAACACTCGTGTCATTCTCTGGTCCGACACCAATCGGGGTGAATCACTACCCGCGACCAACCACCAACACCTTGCATCAAATCCCCCAAAATAATTTGCCACCAAAATTTATAAACAATTTGTGAAGATATTTTTTTTTAATAGTTTAATTTTTTGAGGCAATTAGTGCAGGATTTATTATAAATAACTGCGACCAACCACCAAACTTACTTTCGTATCCTCAATCATTTCCAACACTTTGCAGCAAAAAACTTAGCAAAAATGACAAGAAAATTTTATAAACGATTTAAAAACAACATTTTCTGGAAGCTATGAGAAAATATTCTAAAGGTTAATTTTTTTAAAAGTAATTTTCCCGGGATTTATTATCATAGATGTCCACGAAATTTCTTTCATTGGCCTGCACAATCATTTCGAACTCTTTGCAGCAAATTCCTTAAATCATTTTCAGTACTTTGCAGCAGATTCCTTACAACAATTGATAATAAAATTTTACAAAAAATGTCTAAGCGTAAAATTGTTGGTAAAAATATTCGAAAGATTATTTTATAAGCCGATTTTTGCGGGATTTATTGATAGAGATGCGCCCATCCACCAAATCTCTTTCTTTATCCCTCTTAATCGCTTACAAATCTTTGCAGCAAATACCTTGGAAAAAAAGAAAGCACACCACTTTATAAACAAATCATGCGTTCGAAATGGTCTTGAAAAAATATGAAGAAGATTAATTTTATAAAGCAATTGTCGCGGGATTTATTATTATAGTCAATGCGCGACTATCCGCACCGAACTTTTTTCTTTCGCCTGCACAATAGGTTGGCCCAAAAATGCATTGGAAAATTTTTCTAAACATTTTTATGGGGACACCTCAGAAGTTTGTTCGAATCCGCACAAAAATAAGTACATTTTTTTTGTTTGGAAAAAAAGAACATATTTATAGGCGCCGCAAGCCCCATGAAGTTTAACTCGTATTTCCCATAAGAAAAAAGGACGTTTTTGTCAATCTTTTTCAGAATCCTCAATGTTATCCTAATCGAATTGGAACGAAACACTTCTCTTTATAATTATCCATAGAATACGTATAAAATATCGCTTTTCAAATACCAACACCATAAGTCTGTTTTATAGAGTCCCAAGAAAACCCCATAAGTGAAAAAATGGGTTTTGCGAGTTTTTGGCGCTTATTATGACTTTTTTTTCAGCGCAACTTGTTTCTGGCACATAAAAGACCATTTGATACTCATAATTAGATGTTCACATAAATTGTTTAAACAATTTATTATTCTCTTTAGCAACTTTCTCATAGAATGGAGTTAGAAAGACGCAGTTTTTTCAAAAATTTTCCACTTGTCCAATTTTCAATTAAAGAGAAGTGATAGCTCATCGATGTTAACAAGTGTGATTGTTTAAACAATTCATTATTATTGTTAATAATATTCTCTTAGAAAAATGCTACAAAATTGCAGTTTAAAAAACTTCACTTTTAGTCAGATTTTCTATTAAGATAAGTTAAACGATTAATCAGAGTAAATAACATTAATTGTTTAAACAATTTATTATCATTATTAATAATATTATATTTGAGTAATGCTAAAAAGATGCCGTTTTTTCTCTTTCTTCTTTCTTTCATCTGGATTTTTGTCCAATTTTCAATAGGAGTGAAGCAATAATGAATTAAAGTCAACGAACAAAATTTTTTAAACAATTTATGATTACACAATGAGATTTAGCAAAAATAATTGTTTAAACAAATTATAATTGTTTTGGACTATCTTCACCTATATAGCAATGTCTGATAGTTGCGTTTTTTCGGCAATTTTGACCTTTCTGTCCTTTTTCACTTAGTGACATAATAGTTTTTGAAAGTTAACAAAAAAGTTGTTCAAACAATTTAATATTGTTTATAAATATCCTTTCTTAGATAAGTGCCAGAAAGTTGTGTTTTTTAAATAGAATCTATAACTTTGATTGGCCTTCCACTTTCTAGCAATTATCTAAGAAAATATAGTTAAAACCATAATTAATTGTTTAAACAACTTTTTTGTTAACTTTCATTCATTATTACCTCACTCAGTGAAAAAAGAACAGAAAGGTAAAAATTTCCGAAAAACCGCAACTATCAGGTATTGATATATATGAAGAAAGTTATAAACAATAATAATCTGTTTAAACAATTATTTCTTCTAAATTTAGTTAATTATTAAGTCACGCCTAATGAATAATAGAGAAACAGTTAAAAGTTTCAGAAAAATCCGCAACCTTCTACCAATTGAGCAAAGAGAATATTATTAAAAATGATAAATTATTTAAACAATTATTTTGGTTAATTTCAATTTATTATTACCTCGCTTTAATTGAAAATTTGACTGAAAGTAATTTTTTTAACTGCAATTTTGTAGAATTTTTTAAAGAGAATATTATTAAAAATAATAATAAATTGTTCAAACAATAATTCTTGTTAACATTGATGAAGTATCACTTCCCTCTAATTGAAAATTGGGCAACAAGTGAAAATTTTTTGAAAAATACGCGTCTTTCTTACTCCATTCTATGATAAAAATTGCTAAAATCAATAATAAATTGTTTAAACAATTTATGTGGACATCTAATTATCAGTATGAAACTGTCTTTTATGTGCCAGAAACAATTTGTATTAAAAAAACGCAAAAAAGTCATAATTTGCGCCAAAAAGTCGCAAAACCCATTTTGTCACTTATGGGGGTTTTTTGGGACCCTATAAATCAGACTTATGGTGTTGATATTTAAAAAGCGATATTTTTATTCGTATTATATGGATAATTGTGAAGGCAATGTTGTTGAGTTTCAATTCGATTTAGATATTATTGAGGACTCTGAAAAAGATTGACCAAAGCATCTTTTTTTCTTATGGGAAATACATGCTAAACGTCATGGGGCTTGCGGCACCTTTAAACAACATTTTTTCCAAACAAACAAAAATGCATTTTTTTGCGTATGGACTCAAACAAATTTCTGGGGTGTCCCTATAAAAATTCGAAAAAAAATTTTTGGATCACCCTACTGCTCAATCATTTCCAACTCTTAGCAGCAAATTCCTTAAATCATTTTCAATACTTTGCAGCAGATTCCTTACCAAAATTGACAATACAATTTTGTAAAGAATTTCTAAGTGTAAAGTTTTTGTAGAAATATTCGAAACATTAATTTTATAAAGCAATTGCTGCGGGATTTATTATCATAGACGCGACTATCCACCAAATTTCTTTGTTTATCCCTCTCAATCATTTTCAAATCTTTGCAGCAAATTCCTTAGGAAAAATAAAACCAAAAAAACTTGTAAATAAATTATAACCAAAAAATGGTTTTAAAAAAATATAAAAGATTTATTTAATAAATCAATTGTTGAGGGAATTAATATTATAGACAATTCGCGACTATCCGCACCAAACATCCTTTGTTATCCTTATCAATCATTTCCAAAAATTTGCAGCAGGTTCCTTGAAACAATTCAAAATAAAATTTTATACAAAATTGCTAAACGAAAAATCGGTTTGGAAAAATATTCGATAGATCAATTATATAAATTAATTGTTGTAGGATTGAGTATCATAGGTACGCGACCATCCACCAAACTTCTTTACTTATCCTTCTTAATCATTTCCAATACTTTGCAGCAGATTCATTGCAGCAATTGACAATACAATTTTATAAAACATTTTTTAATGAAAAATTGGGTTGTAAAAATTTTCAACAAAAGAAATGGATTTTTGAATAAAAAGATCAATGTTCATCCAAAGGAATTACTTTCTACAAAAATATATAAATATTAAATTAAAAATAGAGGAATTATTAACTAAATGGTTTAATTTTTGAAAAAAGAAAATAAATGTTTAGCTGAAAATGTAAAAGTTGCGTATCTGAGTGAAAAAAATCTTCTTATAAAAAAAAATCGATTCTTTAAGAGCAACAAAAAACGATTATTCAACAAAATAGTTTGATTTCGTACCAGAAAAATTCTTTTTTTTCTTAACTAAAGCAATAAATTTTTTTCCAACAAGATTAATTTTTGCAAGAAAAAACGAATTTTTAACCAAATAAAACGAATTTCTTACTAGATAGTAGATTAAAAAAAAAAGAATTTTAAATCAAATTGTTGAATTTTCGATTTCAAAAATGAAGTTTTAAATAAAACGATAAATTTCCATGCAATAAGCTTACCTCATAATACTTCATTTTCAGTAAAAAAAAAACATTGAATTTTTAAGAAAAAGAAACGTTATTTAAACAACAACGACATAAAAAATTAATACATTTTTATGTGCGCAAATAACGTTATAATAATAAATTGAAAAAATCTAATTTTTTAACAAATAAAATCACTTTTTTAACAACAAAGAAATGATCTTTTAACAATTCTGTTTATCTCGTAACCAAAGAATTTAATTTTCAACTAAAAGGATACATTTTTCAACCTCCAACCAAATAAATGTATTCTTAACCAAAAATATATGTTTAACCAATAGGATTACTGTCTGCAAGAAAAAATAAATTTTTAACAAAATACATCAATTTTCGTCTGAACAGTAAATTAAAAACAAGAATTTTAAACATGATTGTTAATTGGAAAAATATACTTTTTGAATAAAAAGCTAAATTTTTATCAAAGAAAATTATCTTCTACCAAAAAATATAAATATTGAACTATGTAGATGTATTTCTACAAAAAATAGTTTAATTTTTATTAAAAGAAGATGAAATTTCAGCCAACAATGGAATAGTTTTGAGTGAAACAATTAATTTTTGTTAACAGACTTTTTAAAATTATAGGTTAAAGCACCGAAAAACTGTAATTTGGCGATTGTGAATTCTTTTTTGTTTAACCTCCATCGCGGCTTTAACAAATTTTCTTATTTTTTACAATTTGATTTTTAAAAAAATGCATGTTCTGTCGTTTTTGCAAAAAATTTGTTTTTTCAAATTTCTAATGTTATTTTTACAACAAAAACAAAAACTTCGCATCCTATAAAAAATTATTAATGAAAAATTTGTAACTCTTTTTACTGGAACAGCTTTTGTTTATTAATTTTGTTCATAGCTTTTGCCGTGTGTCCAAAAATTAAATTATTACATTTTTAATTTTCTTTTTTATGAATAAAACAAAAACTGCGCATCCTATCAAAAAATAATTTATAATAAATTTATAGCTCTTTTAGAATACGACGAGTATCCATTCATCGAATTTTTAAATCTTAAAAAAAGTGGTTCCAAAATGTTAGGAAATGCTCTAAGTTTTCGATTTTTTATCCAAACAAAATTAAAAAAACAACGATTATTTAATAAAATAATGAAATTTCAAATCAAAGAAATTCATTTGCGAATATATAGATACATTTATATTCAAGACGATTACTTTTTATGAGGAAAATTAAAATATTTAGAAAAACAATTTAATTTTTAACCAAATAGTAGATTTTGCAACAAAAAAATATGGATTTTAAACGAAAAATGGAAAAGTTAAATTTTTGGTTAAAAAACACGAATTTAAAAAACAAAAATATTACTCAACAAAAGAGTTCAATTTCCAACCAAAGAAGTAATTTTTAAATTAAAAAGATAATGATTTGCTCATAAAGATTATTTTTATAGAAGAATATGAATATGCAATAAACTACATGTATTATTAACCAAACAGTAGAATTCAGAATAAAAACCTATAATTTATTAACCAACAGTGGAATAGCAAAATTTTTATTAAAAAAAGTAATTTTTAATTAAAAATAAAACGAATTTTTAACAAAATACACACATTTTTAAACAAAGAATTGAGTTTCTAACTTAAAAGATAAATATTTATTTACTAAAATTACTTTATGCCAAAATATATAAATTTTTAACACAAAAATTGAATTTTTAATAAAATAAGATGGAGTTTTAACGAAAAATGGAATATTTACATTTCTGGGCAAAAAAATTAATTCTCAACAAGAAGAAAATAAATTTTCAAGAAAACAAGCGAATTAAAAAAACGATTATTCGACAAAATAGTTGAATTTCCAATCAAAGAAATTAATTTTTAACTAAAAAGATAGATTTTTAACCAAGAAGGTTACTTTTTATAAAGAAATATAAATATTTAGTAAAATAATCGACTTATTAACCAAATAGTAAATTTTTTAACAATAAAATATGGATTCTACATGAAAAATGGAATAGGTACATTTTTGGTTGAAAACCAAGAATTTGCAACAAAAAAATGGTTTTTCAACAACATAGTTCAATTTCCAACCAATGAAATAAATTTTTAAATAAAGAGATTATTATTTTTTCATAAGTGAAATAGTAAAATTTTTGGGGAAAAAAGTAATTTTCAATCGAAAATAAAATAAATTTTTAACCAAACAAAATAAATTCCTACTAAAACTATAAACTTTTATTTAGGAAGGTTGCTTTTTATGTAAAAGAACATATATGAAGCAAAATAATTTATTTTTTACTAAATTTTTCAACTAAATAGTAGAATTTTGAACAGGAAACAAACAAAAAAACAATTTCAAACAAAATAGTTAAATAAAAAAAAACACACAAAAATATGTTTAATAAAAGAAGATGGAAGATGGTTTTTAACCAAAGAAATATATTTCCAACTAAAAAGATAAATTTTCATAGTTTTTATCAATTAGATTACTTTTCGAAAGAAAGACAAATTGTAAACAAAAAACAATAATTTTTAAACATACAGTTGAAATTTTCAACAAAATAGTTAAATTTCCAACTACAAAGTTCAATTTTGAAAAAAGCGATAAATTTTTAACGTTAATCGTAAATCTAATACTAACAAATTTTTAATTTAAATTAATTTTGAAAACGATGAATTTTCACCAAAATATAAGAATTTTTAACCAAAAGTGGAATTTTCAACTGAAAAATATCAGTTTTTAACAAAATAATTAAAATTTTAACGTAAAATATTCATTTTGAACCAAAGAAATGATTTTTCAACATTAATCGTCAATCTATCAATAAAAACAATTCTAATCAAGATTAATTTTCTATCTAAAAAGAAGAATTTTCAGCAAAATATTAGAATTTTCAATCAAAAAGTTGAATTTTAAAATAAAAATATTAATTTCCAGGTAAAAAGTTATAATTTTCAATAAAGAAAACTAATTTTCGAGAAAATACCTCAATTTTAAAGCTAAAAAGTTCCATTTTCAACCAAAGAGATGCATCTTTAACTGAAATTAATAATGTGAAACAAACAAAAATTTTTTTTCCAAAGCGGTTGAACTTTCAACCAGGAAGCTGCATTCTCGAAAAAAAAATTTGCATCAGCAAGATTAATTTCCTATTAAAAAAACGAATTTGAAACAAAATAGTTGAATTTTCAATCAAAGAAACGAATTTTCAAATAAAAACAGAAACCTTCATCCAAGAAAATGACCTTTAACCGAAAAATATAAATAGTAAATAAAATAGAGAATCGTTAATGAAAGAAGATGGATTTTTAACCAAAAGTGGAATAGTTACATTTTTAGTCGAGAAAAGAAGTTTTCAACCACAAATAAAACTAATTTTTAATAAAATACTTACATTTTTAAACAGAGAAATAAATTTCTAGCTGAAAAGATAAATTTTGATATTTTTAACAATAAGATCAATTTTCTAAAAAAAAAACAAAAATTTTTAAACAAAAACTACAATTTTTAACCAAAAAGTTGACATTTTTAACTAAAAAAATATTCATTTGTAACTGCAAAAAATTCATTTTCAATCAAACAGTTAAATTTTTAACTACCATTGAAATTTTTAATTCTAAACGAAAAAAATGATTTTTTAAAACAGTAACTCAACTTTTAATAAGAAACACGAATTGGCAACAAAATAATTAATTTTTTAACTAAAAAAATCCATTTTCAACCAATTAGCCTGAATTTTCAATCTTAATCGTGAATCTAGAACTAAACAAATTTTTAATTAAAATGAATTTTCTACTGAAGAAGACGAATTTTCAACAAAATATAACAATTTTTAACCAAAAGTTGAATTTTTAACTGAAAAATATTAATATTTAATAGAAAACTAATTTTTAACGAAATAAGTAATTTTCAACTAATAATCTATAATTAAAAAGATTTCTAATTAAGATTAATTTTCTATTAAAAATGACGCATTTTCAACAAAATATAAAATTTTTCAACCATAAAGTTGATTGAAAAAAAATTAATTTCCAATAAAAAACGAATTTTTGAGAAAATATTTAAATTTTCAACTAAAAAAATGAAAATAGACAAATTTTAACAAAAAGGTAGAATTTTCTATTAAACAATATTAATTTTCAATACAAACAAAATAAAATGAATTTTGAAAAAGAAGAAAAATATCTTCAACCAAAAACTATAAAAATTAAACTAAATACAAGAATATGTTAAATAATGAATGAAAATAAATAACAGAATGCATTTTTAACTAAAGTGATAAATTTTCTCTTAGATTTTGAATTCGAGTAAAAATACTAAAAATAATGAAACGACGACAAATAAATAAATAGGAAATATTTGTGTTACTTTAGTTTCTTTCGTTTCCCAGGATTCTGGAAAGGGGAAAGAGGAAAGGGGAAAGAGGAAAGAGAAAAGAGGAAAATGTCACGATTTTCTTCCTAAATAGGGATTATTGCAGGATCATAAATTACTGTACCCCCAGCTATCTTACTGCAATACGATAGGCGCCAGAAGACGACAACAGGTGAAACAGAGAAAAGCGGCAGCTGAAATGACAAAATCTTCAAAGTCATTTCTATATAAATCGATTTTTATTAGAGTTTGATCTATTAGCCGCTTAAACAATTAAAATAATTTGCAGAATCTTTAACTTATTCGAAATTTATATTCTACATTTTAATCAGTCAAAACTAACTGATGAATTTTCAATTAAAAAATTAATTTTTAACAAGGAAAAAAAAACTTCAACAAGATAGTTAAATTTTCAACTAAAATGAGTGATTTTTAACTGAAATTATAATTAAATATTATTTCTTGAATAAAAGATCCTACTCCATCTTCACTCTATTATAAATTATAATTATAAATAATAATTATAAATCTTAAACCAAAAAATTTTTAATTGAGATTAATTTTCTATTTAAAAAGACACTCAAAAAGATTCATTTTCAACCAAAGAGATGAATTATCAATAAGCAAAATTAATTTTTTAAAATAAAAACTGTTTTAAACAAAATATATTTAAATTACCAACTATAAAGATCAATTTTTAACTGAACTTATAAATCTTTAAAAAAAAACTTTTTAATTGAGTTTAATTTTCTATTAAAAAAGAGAAATTCAAAAAAAGTAAAATTTTCAACTGAAATTATTAATTTAAAACAAAAAGTTTTGAAAAGCAATTTAACTTTCTATTGAGTACTTGAATTTGCAACTAAAGAAGGCGAATTTTTAACCAAAATGTCAAATTTTCAATTAAAAGTTTTAAATTTCAATTAAAAACAAATTAATTCTCAAGAAAATAGTTAAATTATTAGTTAGAAGTATTCATTTTTTATTAAAATTATCAATTGTAAACCGAAAAATTTTTTATTGAGATTAATTTTCTATTAAAAAAATGAAATACATGAATTTTTCCTTAAAAGGTCAAATTTTCAATTAAAGCTATTAATTTTCAACTGAAAAATTATAATTTTTTAATAAAAAACCAAATTATCAAGAAGATAGTTTTTAAAAAGAAAAATTTCAATTTTCGACCATAGAGATGAATTTTCATGTAGTACAATCAATTTTTAATAACAAAACAACCATTTTTAAGCATTTAATAATTAAAACATTAAATTTTAACTGAAATGATAGATCTTAACCCAAAAACTTGTTTAATTGAGGTTAATTTTCTATTAAGAAGAAAATTAATACAAGAAACAAATTCTCAACAAAATAGTTAAATTTTTAACTAAAAAGATCAATTTTCAGCCAAAGAGATGAATTTTTAATCAGCAAAATTAGTTTTTAACAATAGAAACTGTTTCTTCACAAAAAAGTAAAATTATTAACTTGAAAGATCACTTTTTAATTGAAATTATAAATCTTAAACCAAAAATTGTTTAATTGAGATCAATTTTCTATTAAAAAAGACAATTAAAAAGATCTATTTTCAACCAAAGAGGTGAATTTTCAAAAATCAAAATTAATTTTTTTAAATAAAAACTCTTTTTAAACAAAATATTTAAATTACCAACTATAAAAATCAATTTTTAACTGGACTTATAAATCTTAAAAAAAATATTTTTAATTGAGTTTAATTTTCATTAAAAAAAATACAAATGAATAAAAAGTAAAATTTTCAACTAAAATGATTAATTAAAAAAAAAAGTTTTGAAACACAATTTAACTTTCTATTATGATTGCATTAACAATGATTATGCGGATTATGATTAGGTCAAACAATAAGGAAGTAACTTAAGAAATAAATAATTTAAAACTTTTATTTTAAAAGAAAAAGTAATAAAGAAATAAACTTAAAAAATAAATAGTTATCCGAAATGTTCTTTTTTTATTATTAAAAATTATTTTTCTCCTGAAATCGAAAAACTACGGGCGCGCGCGATGTGCGTAATTGATGATAATGGTACTCTTAAAAATAAAAAAAAATCAATATTTGTCCGAAATTTGTATGTTCAAAACAAAAATATTTGTCTCCTAAACCAAAAAAGTTAATGCGCGCATGACGCGCAGTTGATGCTTAGAAGAAATAAATATTTATCTGAAATTTTTATTATCAAAGAAAAAATATTTTTTTCTTAAAACAAAAAAAGTAATGCGCGAATAGCGCGCGGATGATGGTTAGTACAAATAATGAATAAACAGACGTAAGAAATAAATAGTTACCCGAAATTGTTAATTTGTTATTAAAAATTAGTTTTCTCCTGAAATTGAAAAACTACGCGCGCCCGTTTCGCGTAATTGATGATCATGATACTCTTAAAAATAAAAAAAAAACTTGAAAAATAAATAGTTACCCGAAATTTTAATGTTTAAAGAAAAATTATTTTCCCTCAAATTAAAAAAGCTTATGCGCGCATAGCGTGCAGATGATGATTAGAAAAAAAAAGAAATAAACTTAAGAAAAAAATAGTCATTCGAAAATTTTATTTTGTATTGGAAATGATTTTTGTCCTAAAATCGAAAAACTAGCCGCGGGTATAGCGTGCGAATGATGATGATAACAAATCATAAAGAAATAATTTCGAGACATAAATAGTTACAAAAGATTATAAACAAACAAATTTGGAAAATAAATAGTTTTCCGAAATTTAAAATTTTTTATTAAAAATGATTTTTACTCTCAAACCGAAAGATTATACGCGCGCGTAGCGCGGAATTGATAATAATGGTAAGCTCGAAAAAACTTAAAAAATAAAGTTATTTAAATGTTTTATTTTGTATTAAAAAAGATTTTCCCCTTCAAATCGAGAAACTGGATGCGCGCGTTGCTAGATTAGAAAGTGCAGACTTGTTGTTAATACTTCTGAAAAATTGGTATTGTTGGGGGATCACGTTCGGATGATTTTGATCGTAAAGACGAAGTGTGATGCCCGGACACAGAATCGAGAAAAATTAATAATACATTGAGGGCTGTCGCGTCGCGTCGCTTCGCGGAAAAACATTAGAGACAAACTTTTGACACTTGCAGAAGCGCAACGAATCACCTTTATCGCTGGCTCCCCGCGAATAAAGCGGCTATAATTCAGACTTCACCCTGCACGCTTGATCGTGGTTGCAGGGGTAAGGAACAATAAGATCCATATACTTGCTTCAGAAAGACCTATGTCCACGTGTTATTATCCCTCGTAAGCTGCAAACATAATAGTAGGCGTTCCAACTTAAATGACAATTCCCTTTACTCGATTTAAATACAATTGGCTGTCCTATAATTTAAAAAAAATTAAATACAATTGGCTGCTTTATTGATAAAAAAATATTTGAATAAAATTGACTGCTTTATCAATGAAAACTTTTTTTAATGCAATTGGCTTCTTAATTATTAAAAATATTTAAATACAATTGTACGCCTTTTTTATAAAAATTTTTTTGAATACATTTGGCTGCATTACTGATAAAAATATTTAAATAAAATTGACTGCTTTAACAATAAAACAAGATTTAAACACATTAGGCTGCTTTAATACTATTAATTTAAATTCAATTGGCTACTGTATTATTTAAAAAAATATTTAAATAAAGTTGGCTGCTTTATCAATAAAAAAATTTTTTAATGCAATTAGCTTCTTAATTATTATAAAAATTTAAATACATATGTACGCCTTATTAATGAACTTTTTTTAAATACAATCGGCTGCATTATTAATAAAAATATTTAAATAAAATTGACTGCTTTAATAATAAAACAAGATTTAAAAACATTAGGCTGCTTCATAACTATTTTATTTTTAAATTCAGTTGGCTGCTTTATTAATAGAAAAATATTTAAATGTCATTGGCTGTTTATTGTTAAAAAATATTTCAACACAATTGGCTGCTTTTTTAACAAAATAATATAAATACAATTGGCTGCTTCACTACTACTCGTTTAAAATACAATTTGCTGCTTTATGAATAGAAAAATATTAAATTCAAATTGGGCACTTTCTTTTTTAAAAAATATATAAATACAATTGTTTGCTTTATTAATAAAAAAATATTTGGATAAAGTTGGCTGCTTTATCAATACGAAAAATATTTAAATTCAATTAGCTTCTTAATTATTAAAAAAATTTAAATACAATTGTACGCCTTATTAATGAACCTTTTTTTAATACAATTGGCTGCATTATTAATAAAAATATTTAAATAAAATTGACTGCTTTAATAATAAAAGAAGATTTAAACACATTAGGCTGCTTCATAACTATTTTTTTCAAATTCAGTTGGCTGATTTATTAATAAAAAAATATCTAAATGTAATTGGCTGATTTTTTAACAAAATAATTTAAATACAATTGGCTGCTTTTTTATCAAAATAATTTAAATACAATTGGCTGCTTTATTGATAAAAAAACATTTGAATAAAGGTGTCTGCTTTATCAATGAAAAAAAATTTTAATGCTATTGGCTTCTTAATTATTAAAAAAAATACAATTGTACGCCTTATTAATGGACATTTTTTAAATATAATTGGCTGCATTCTTAATAAAAATATTAAAATAAAATTGACTGCTTTAATAATAAAACAAGATTTAAACACATTAGGCTGCTTCATAACTATTTTTTTCAAATTCAGTTGGCTGATTTATTAATAAAAAAATATCTAAATGTAATTGTCTGTTTATTGTTAAAAAATATTTAAACACAATTAGACACTTTTTATCAAAAGAATTTAAATACAATTAGCTGCTTCATTAATAAAAAAAATATTTGAATAAAGCTAGCTGATTTATCAATAAAAAAATATTTAAATTGCAATTAGCTTCTTAATTATTCAAAAAAATTTATATCTAATTGTACGCCGTATTAATGAACTTTTTTTGAATAAAATTGGCTGCATTATTAATAAAAATATTTAAATAAAATTGACTGCTTTAATAATAAAACAAGATTTAAACACATTATAGGCTGCTTCATTTCTATTTTTTTCAAATTCAGTTGGCTGTTTTATTAATAGAAAAACATTTAAATGCAATTGGCTGTTTATTGTTTAAAAATATTTAAAAACAATTGGCTGCTTTTTTATCAAAATAATTTAAATACAATTGGCTGCTTAGTTAATAAAAAAAGATTTAGAAACAATTGGATGCTTTATGAATAGAAAAATATTTAAATGAAATTGTCCGGTTTCTTAATAAAAAAATATCTAAATACAATTGACTGCCTTATGAATAAAAAACATTGAAATAACATTAGTTGCTTTATTATTAAAAAATATTTAAATACAATTGATTGCTTTATTATTAAAAGAATATGTGAATGCAATTTGCTGCTTCATTAATAAAAAATATTTAAGTACAATTGACTAATATGTTAATAGAAGAATATATGAATTGAATTGGCTGCTTTATTATTAAAAGAATTTAAATACAATTGGCTGCTTTATTGTTTCAAAAAATTTGAATACGCTTTTTTGCTTTATTTATAAAAAACATTTAAGTAATATTAGCTGCTATATTATTAAAAAAAGGTTTAAAAACAATTGGCTACTTTATTACGAATTTTTTTTAAACAGTTGGCTTCTTTATTATTAGAAAAATATTTAAATAAAATTGGCTGCTTTATGAATACAAAAAAATTGTACTGCAATGGGCTGCTTCACTAATAAAAAATATTTAAATGTAATTGGATGCTATATTAATATATAAATATATTTAAATACAATTGGTTGCTTTATTATTAAAAAAATATTTAAATATAATCGGCTGCTTTATCAATAGAAAATATTCAAGTACAAATAATTAATATATTAATAGAAAAAAATATAAATTTAATTGGCTGCTTTATTATTAAAAAATATTTAAAGACAATTTGCTACTTCATTACAAATTTTTATGAATACA
>NC_046657.1:45884021-45934098 GCF_010883055.1 Belonocnema kinseyi
TTTATTATTAAGAAATATTGAAGTAAAATTGGTTGCTCTATCATTAGAATAATACGTAAATTTAATTGGCCGCTTCATTATTAACAAATATTTAAGTGCACTCGACTAATATGTTAATAGAAAAATATATAAATTTAATTAGCTGCTTTATTATAAAAAAAAATTAAATACAATTGAATGCTTCATTAATAAATAAAATAATTTAAATACGATTGGCTTCTTTATTATTAAAAAAATATTAGAATAAAATTGGCTGCTTTGTTAATAGAAAAAGATTTAAACAAAATTGGCTTCTTAATTATTACTTTTTTAAATTATTAGCTGCTTTATAAAAAAAATATTAAAATAAAGTTGGCTGATTTATTAATAGAAAAATATTTATATTAAATTGGCTGCTTTTGATTGAAAAAATGTAAATACAATTGTCTTCTTTATTAGTAAATAAAAGATTGAAATACAATTAGCTGCTTTATTGATAAGAAATATTGAAATAAAATTGGCTGATTTATTATTTTAAAAATATTTAAATACGTTTGGCAGCCTTATTACTTAATATAAGGGTTATATGAAAATATTTAGAAATTCATGCGAGCGTTTTCGTCAATTTCTGCCTCTGATAGTTTAAAATTTCCCCTAATTCAATTTAAATACAATAAGCTGCTTCATAAAGAAAAAATCTGCTCATAAGATTATTTAAATTCTCGTAATTCAATTTGAATGCCGTTAACTGCTCTATAAATTAATAAATATTGAAGATTAGTTTATATTAGCTTAGTTTAGGTCAGTTTATATTAGTTTTTCAATTTTATTTCAGTTAATTTAGTTTAATTTAAATTATTTTAGATGAGTTGATATTGGATAAGTTTGGTTTATCTTATTTTAATTTAGTTTATATTAGTTCATTTTAGCTTATATTAGTTTATGTTAGTCTAGATTAGCTTATATTAGTTTACTTTATATTATTTTATATCAGTTTATAAAAGTTTAGATTAGTTTAGTTCAGGATAATGTATATTAGTGTAATTCATGTTAGTATATATTAGTTAATATTAGCCCAGATAAGTTTATCTCAGTTTATTTTAGTTTAGTTAATATTATTTTTAATTAATTTAGGTCAGGTTAGTTTATATGAGTTTATTTCAGCCTAAATTACTTTAGATTAGTTTATTTTGGGTTAGTTTACATTAGTGTAAAATAGATTATTTTAGTTTATTTCATATCAGTTTATTTGAGTTACGTTCAATGAATATTAGATTCGTTACGATTAGTTTTTATTAGTTAAATTTAGTTCATATTACTTTAGTTTATTTTTAGTTTATATTAGGTTATATAAGTTTAGTTCATTTAGTTTAGTTTATGTTAGTTCAAATTAGTTGGATGTATCATATTTTAGCTTATTTTAGTTAAAATTTGTTTAATTTAGGTTAGTTTGTATTAGTTTAATTAATTTTAGTTTTTCTTATTTTTATTCGATGTTAGTTCACATTAGTTTGAGGTATTTTAGTTTAGTTAAAAGTAGTTTACTTGTGATTATTTAATATTTGTTTCGTTTATGTTACTATATATTGGTTAATATTAGTTTAGCTTAAAACAGTTTATCGAAGTTTAGTTTATATCAGTTTATTTGAGTTAAGTTTAATTAATATTAGATTAGTTAAGCTCAATTTTTATTAGTTGAATTTAGTTCATTTTAGTTTAGTTTATTATCAGTTTACATTAGTTTATATAAGTTTAGTTTATTATAGTTCACATTAGTTTGATTATTTTAGTTTAGTTTATTTTAGTTTATATTATATATTTTTAGTTGTATTAGTTTATATGTATAAGTTAAGTTATTAATTGATATCGAAGAAAAATATAAGTCTGGGATACTTATCAAAATATTATAATTGTAATTGAAGTGTAATTGAAAGAAAATAAACAGGTGATTTTAATAGAATGTTTATAGGAATTTTGGGGACTGACAGAGTCAAATTCAGATTCCGAGGTCACGTGGCATCGACATATTGTTCGCGTCTACCGTGTAATACGACACGTGACCATCTGATACCCCATGAGTGCTCTATTGCATTCGCCCATTAGGAAATGTTTACTAGATTTTAAGAGTCAATTCAAGAGTTAAGATCGAATTCAATTCAATCAATCCAGTACTTGAAACCTCCTCCCTAAATCCCAAATTGATTATAAAAAAAATAATAATTTTTTTATCTTGCCGTCAGTGCTAATCTGTTTCTGTAAATTGGAATCATATAATTTGTTAGTATATTTTTTTTATTTTATATTGTTAAAATTAATTTGTATAAGTTTCTTTCAGTTTATGATAATATAATTTAGTTTCGTTTCTGTTAGTTCATTTATTTCAGTTTTCGTTAGTTTCTATTTATTTACTTTAGTTTTGTTTACATTAGTTTAGTTTCATTTAAATTAGCTTAGTTTAGTTTATTTTGTTTTAGTTTAGTTCATAATGGTTTAATTTAGTTTCGTTTATATTAGTTTTTTAAAATTAATTTCACTTAATTTTATGTCCATTTAGTAAAGTTTCGTTTATTGTATTATATTTTAGCTTATTTAATTTAATTTTAGTTAAGTTTATATTAGATTAGCTTATTTTATGGTAGTTTACTTTTAATTTAAGTAGAAAATTAATCTTCTAGGCTGAAGTATTTTAAATTGAAAATTCATGTAATTTGTTTAAAACTCATTTTATGTTTTTAAGGATTCATATTTTTAGGTGCAGCATTAATGTATTGGATAAAAAAATTATATATTTATTATTATTTATTATAAAGACTCAACTCTTTGGTTAAAAATTATAATATTTGGTTAAATATTAATTTATAAAATTTTATTATGACAATTAAAGTATTCCTTTTTGGGTAGAATAATTATATTTTTCAGTTTTTAAAAGTTTCATCTGCTTAGTTAAAAAATGTATTACCTTCTTAAAAATGTTTTTTTTGTTACATTTTTTTTTGTAGAAAATCAATCCACTTGGTTGAAAATTACCTTTTTCGGTTACGAATTCACGTAATTTGTTAAAAATTCATGTATTTTGTTAAAAAAATCTTTTTTATTACTAAGAAATTCATCTCTTTGTTTAACAATTTTAATATTTTCTTAATCAAGTTTTTGTGTGTAAAATCTTAATTTTTTTAACCCAAAATTCAATTATTTATTTCATTCTTGCTTATTTTGTTTTTAAGTAGGAGATTAATACTGTAGGTTCAAAAATCGTCTTTTTTTTTGTTTAAAAATTTATGAATGAAAAAAATTTTTTATAGAGATTAAATTATTTGGTTACAAATTATAAAATGCAGTTGAATATTTTTTTCTTGTTTGTGTTAAAAATTTTTTTAAAAATTTAATTAGTCCATTTAAAATTGAATTTAAAATCAAACACTTTTTGATTGAAGATTCATTTTTTGGTGTTGAAAATTAAACTACTTGGTTAAAATAAAAAATAATTTGTTGACAATTTATTTTTTTAGTTAAAAGTTAATGATATTTTTAATTGTAAATTCATCTGCTGGGCTGAAAATGGAACTATTTTGTTAAAAATTAATTTCTTATACTAAAAAATCAATTATACCATTTTTGGTTGAAAATTGTTTTCAAACGAACAGATGAATTTTCTACTTAAACTGAAAGTAAGCTAATATAAACTAAAATAAAATATAATAAAGTAAACAAAACTAAATTAAATCAATATAAAATCAATTGAAATAAACTAAAATAAATTAATATAAACTAAACTAAATTAAACCACTACTAACTAAACTAAACTAATATAAGCGAAACTAAAATAGAATAAAATAAAATAAACTAATATACAACTAAACTAAAATAAACCAATATAAAAAATATTAAAAATGGAACTATGTTGTTGAAAATTCATTTTCAAAACTAAAAAAATGAAGTATACCCTTTTTGGTTGAAAATTGTTATTTTTTAGTTAAAAATTGGACTATTTGGTTGAAAATTCATGAAATTATATTTGCTGTCTATTTATATTAGTTAAGTGTAGATATTTTTAGTTTTTATTAATTCATAATAGTTTATTTTATTTAACTATATATTAGTCTATGTTGGATTATAATAGCTTAGTTTAGTTTAGTTTGATTTAATTTACTTCAGTTGCTACAGTTTAGTTTAGCTTAAATTTTATTAGCTAAATTTAGTTTATTTTAGTTCAGTTTAGGATAGTTTATATTAGCTTATATTTGTTTAGCTCATATGAGTTTAGTTTAGGTTAGTTTGTATTAGTTTAGTTTTCTTTTAGTTTATATTAGTTTATATAAGACTGGTTCTTTTAATTTATTTAAGTTGAGATTATTTTATATAAGTTTAGTTCATTTATTTCAGGTAATATTAATTTAGTATAGCTTAATATTTATTATTTAAATTTAGTTTATATTAATTTTGTTTATTTTAGTTTATATAAGATTGTATTAGTCTAGATTAGTTTATATTTGTTAAGACTACGTTCCTTCTTATTCGTTTGATCTATTTTTTTTAGTTGATATTAGTTTATACAAGTTCAGTTCATTTTAGTTTATTTTTGTTTACCTAAGCTCATGCAAGTTTATTTTATTTCAGTGTAGATTAGTATAGATTAGCTTAATTTATATTAGATTACTTCATTTTATTTTATATTACTTTAGCTTGTTCAAGTTAATATTAAGTTAGTTCAGCCTAATATTTATTATTTAAATTTAGTTAATCTTAGTTCAGTTTGTTTTAGTTCTTATTAATTTTTTTATTTCATCGTATATTAGTTTATATTAGTTAAGTTTATGTTAGTTCATAATCGTTTGTTGATGTTAGTTCATGTTAGTTTATTTTTGTTTATATTAGCTTATATACGTTTAGTTCACTTTAGTTAATGTTAGTTTACTTTATTTATGTTTAGGTTATCTTAGTTCAGGTTAGGTAACATTAGCTTAATTGATTTTAGTTTACTATAGTTTATTTCGTTTAATATTAGTTTAGCTTTATTTTTATTTCTTAATTTTCGATTATATTATTTTAGTTTAAGTTCTATTAGTTTTTATTAGTTTTGTTTATATTTGTTTATTTTAGTCTAGTTTAGTTTAGTTTGACTTAATTTACTAAATTACTAAATATAAATTTGTCGCAAAGTGAAAAGTCAGAAGTTAATATCTTAAACCCAAGTTGCACAAAATACTACCCCCCCCCCCTGCCCATTTGTTTATTTTTGAACTTTATTTTCATTCGCCTAACAAGAGTTAAAGATCTTGTTTGGTATTTGAATTAGGAGAATCACGTGCAGGGCAGGTGACACGGGTCAGATGACAAAATAATATTAGATCCCCCTCGGTGAATGTGACCCCTCCTCGCCGCCCCCTTCCGCAACTAAAATACGATTCACTTGGCACACAAGTTTTGTGCATATAGTGCCGAGCTCCCGAGCGTGGTTGCAAGGACGAACCCTTAATTTAATCCAATACAATATGAGCCGGCCGTCCCTATCACCGACCCCCAGGATTGCGGCTCTGAGTCTGTCCGCTCTTTTGGCTGCGTGAGGAGAGTTAAGGAGGGTGGGTGGCTTGCTTTTTAAAACTGTACCAACCTCAATGTCCCGTGAAACCTCATCCTATTATGATTGATCTAATACTGATTGGAGAGGACAGGTTTTTTTAACCGATCTCGCTTTGGTTAACACAAGGTGGGCTTGGGGATTAAATTATTATTTTAGAGTAGCAAGAATTATAACGCATCTTTTTCTTTACAAATTAAATTTTTGAATAACTATTTATTTTTTAGGCTTATTTTTTTAATTTTAGGGTTTCATGTACTATGAATCGCGCGCTGTGCGCAAATGTTTTTTTTTCTCACTTAAAGGAACAACATTATTCTTATTAATAAATAAAAAGGTTATTAAATGTATTATTTGTTAAATGTATTTTTTTATTTTTTTTATCATCATGCGTGCGATACGCGCGCATGTAGTTTAATTTGAAAGAAACAAATTTTTATCATAAGGTGAAAATTTTAAATAACTATTTTTTTTTATATTTATTATTTCGCGTTTAGGATTTCTAGTATTAAAAATTGTCCACTGTGCGCGCATGTTTTTTCAATTAAAGGGGAAAAATTATTTTTTTTACAAAATTAAAGTTTTATTTTAATATTCATTTTTCAAATGTATTTCTTTGTTTGTTATCATTCTCATGTGTGCGATACGCGCACATGTTATTTTCCAGTCTAACGAAAAAACTTATTTTTATTATAAAATAAAATAAAAAAATTGAATAAATATTTTTTTTTTCAAAGTTTTTTCGTCTTTAAGATTAGTAGAATCGTCAAAGGCGCGCTGCGCGCGCAGGTCGTTGAACGTATGGAAAGAAAAGAATTTATCAATACAAAGTGAAAAATTTAAATTGCTATTCATTTTTTAGGTTTATTATTTTGCTTTTATGATTGTTAGAATCATAAATTCCGCGCTGTGTGCGCATGTTTTTTTCCCCTAAATGGAAAAAATTATTTTTATCACAAAATTAAAGTTTTGATTTTATCATTCATTTTTCAAATGTATTTGTTTATTTGTTTTTAACCTTATACGTGCGCTACGCGCGCGTGTTATTTGGCAGTTCTAGAAAAAAACTAATTTTTATTATAAAAAAAAAATTGAATAACTATCTTTTTTATATTTTTTTGTCTTTAGGATAAGTAGAATCGTCAATCGCGCCTCAATCGAAAGAAAAAGATTTTTTGTTATAAATTGAAAATTTTAACTACTTATTTTTTAGGTTTATTAAATTATTTATTTTTTAAATGTATTTGTTTATTTGTTTTGACGATCATGCGTGTACATGTTATTTTCCCATTTTACAAAAAAGCTACCTTTATTATGAAATTAAAAAAAAATTGAATAACAATAATTTTGTTTGTAAAGTTTTTTCTTCTTTCAGATTAGTAGAATCATCAAACGCGAGCTGCGTGCGCATGTAGTGGTTTACTTTGTAAAAAAAGAAATTTTCATTGTGAAGTGAAATTTTTGAATACCTATTTATTTTTTAGGTTTAATATTTTGCTTTTAAGATTTTTAGAATCATGAATTGCGCGCTGCGCGCGCATATTTTTTTTACTTGAAGGAAAAAATGATTTTTATTACAAAATTAAAGTTTGATTTTAATATACATTTTTCAAATTTATTTATTTATATGTTTTTCTGCTCATGCGTGCACTACGCGCGCATGTTATTTTACAATTTTAGGAAAAAAATAATTTTTATTATAAAATAAAAAAAATTGAATAATTATTATTTTTTAAAAGATTTTCTGCCTTTGAGATAAGTAGAATTATCAATCGCGCGCTACGCGCGAATGTCATTATTCAATTTGAAAGAAAAAGAAATTTCGTTAGAAAGTGAAATTTTTAAATAAATATTTTTTAGGTTTATTATTTTACTTTTAAGATTGCTAGTATCATAAATTGCGCAATGTGCCCGCATGTCGTTGTTCGATTTGAAAGACCAAGATTTTTCATTATAAGGTGAACATTTTAAATAACTATTTATTTTATAGATTAACTATTTTGCTTCTAAGGTTTCTAGTATAATAAATTTCTCGCTGTACGCGCATGTTTTTTTCACTTGAAGGGTAAAAATATATTTATTACAAAATTAAAGTTTAATTTTAATATTCATTTTTCAAATGTATTTTTTTATTTATTTTCACGATCATGCGTGCGCATGTTATTTTCCAGGTTTATGAAAAAACAAACTTTATTATAAAATTAAAAAACTGAATAACAATAATTTTTTTAAAAAGTTTTTTCGTCTTTCCGATTAGCAGAAACATCAAAAACAAGCTACGCGCGCATCTAATCGTTTAATTTGAAAGAAAAAATTTCATTTTAAGATGAAAATTTTAAATAACTATTTATTTTTTAGATTTATTATTTTACGTTTAGGATTTCTAGCATCATAAATTGCGCGCTGTGCGTGCATGTTTTTTTCCACTAGGAGGAAAAGACTAATTTTTATTATAAAATTAAAATTTTAATAAATTTTTTATTTGTCAAATGTATTTGTTTATTTGTTTTCATCCTCATGAGTGCGCTACGCGGGCATGTTATTTTCTAATTTTAGGCGAAAAATAATTTGCATTATAAAATTTTTAAGAATTGAATAACTATTTTTTTTGTTAAGTTTTTTCGTCTTTAAGATTAGCAGAATTATCAAAGGCCCACTGCACGCGCATGTCGTTGTTCGATTAAAAAAAAAAATTTCGTTATAAAGTGAAAATTTTAAATAACTATTTTTTTAAGGTTTAGTATTTGGCTTTTAAGATTTCTAGTATTATAAATTGACAAATGTATTTGTTTATTTAATTAATAATAATGCGTTTGCTTTATATTTTCTAGTTTCAGGAAAAAACTGATTTTTATTATAAAATTTAAAAAACTGAATAACAATAAATTTGTTTCTTAAGTTTTTTCGTCTTTAGGATTATTAGAATTATCAATCGTGTGCTGTTTGCGCATGTAGTTGTTCGATTTGAAAGAAAAAGAATTCTCATTATAAAGTAAAAATTATACTTAACTATTTACTTTTTGGGTTTATTATTTTGCTTTTAGGATTTCTAGTACAATGAATCGTGTGTTGTGCACGCCTGCTTTTTTAATTAAAGGGAAAAAATAATTCCCATTACGAAATGAAAATTTTGTATAATTATTTCTCAAATGCATTTGTTTGCATCAGCATGCACGCGCTACGCGCGCATTTAGTTATTCGATTTTAGGAATAAGTAATTTTTATTAGAAAATGAAAATGTCCAATAACTTTATTTTTTAGGTTTATTCATTTTTAAGATTAGTAGAATCATTAATCGGGCGCTAAGCTCATGTAGTTTTTCTTTTTTTTTAAGAAATGATTTTTTGTTTAACATTATAAAAACATGGAATAAATATTTAAAAAATAAAATTTTTGTTTAATTATTTATTTCTCAAATATATTATTTTGCTTGTTTTCATCTTTAGCTTGCACTGTGCGCGCGTGTATTTTTTAAATTTGATTGGGAAAAATAATTGTTAAAAGAGAATCATGAATGGCGCGCTAAGTGCGCGTGATGTTTTTAAATTTTACAAAACAAACATTTTATTAGAAAATAAAGATTTCAAATAACTATTTATTTTTTAAGTGTATTCATTGTTAAGGTTAGTAGAATCATTAATCGGGCGCTAAGCTCATGTAGTTTTTCTATTTGAGAGAAATAATAATTTCTATTACAAAAGAAATTATTCACAATTATTTACTTCTCAAGTTTATTTCTTTATTTCATTTCATCTTTATTCACGCGAAGTGCGCTCACGTATTTTTTCGCCTCTAAGGAAGAAATAATTTTTATTACAAAATAAGAATTGTCTATAATTATTTATTTATAAAATGCATTTGTTTATTTGTTTTCATCATAATTTGCGCGCTATGCGCGTGTATACTTGTTTATTTAAGGAAAATACATTTTCAAATACAAAAGAAAATTTTTGAATGACAATTTATTTTTTGATTTTATTTATTTTTAGCTTTACCAGCATCATCATTAGCGTACGTTTAGTTTTTCGATTTAAAGGGAAAATAAGTTTTTGTTCAAATTTTTAGATGAGGCGAAAAATGTAGAAAATTTTAGTAATATTTTTTTTATTATAGGATATTGCCAAAATTTAGGAAAAATTCAAGTCAGATAAAAAAGTGTTCTAAGAATTTTTTTTAGAAATCATCTGTTCATTTCAAGAAATGTTTACGTAATTCTATTTTTTCATAGGTAGAGAACTCTTTTAGAAATAAAAGAATTTACAAAAAGAATAAATTTTTGAAAATTGGGGACAGCCTATATTTTCAAAAGTTTTTTTTTATTGGAAATTGGCGACAATTTTTCCCTAAAGTAGAAGCTATTTTATAAAAGTGCTCAATCTTCACAGAGCTCTTAAAAAAATTCACTTACTCAAAAATTGATAAGCGTACAGCTAGTCTTCCATTTTCCAAAAATGTTGTTTTTGAACATTTAAAACTTTTATCAGGGAAAAACAAATTTTTATGGTGCGGGTGACTCACCTAATTATAAATGCCATATTCACAAAGCAATGAAGTTGTTATTCGTGAAATTTACAGCTAAAAAAAAAATAATAATTTCGGTAATACTTTTTCATCTTCATTATTCAAATAATTAAACATTAAGCACACAACCTTGAACTATAACGTCAAATCATACATTCTGATGATTTAATTCAAGAATTTCGTAATTTTAATTTTAGAAAATAAAACCTAAAAATTCCCGAAGGGTTCCCTATATATGACTTGAAATGTCCAAGCGTCTCAGGGCTGCGTCCAGTTTCAGTTGAAACACGATAACACGGTCGGAAATAAAACTAGGAAATTTTCAAAAAATTGTTAAGAAGCTTATACAATTCCAATTCAGAAGGCACTAAATAAAGATATTTTCGAGTTCTTGAAGAGGATATATCGGGTAAAGATTTTAAGAAAAAATCAAGAATTTTTCCAACATTGGATCTCAAATTCAACTCATCATAAGAATGAGAGAAGTAGAGAAACATTTTTTAATTTACAGGAATTAATCTTCAAAATCTTAACTTTAATTTCAGCTGATTGATTTATTAAAATCTTAACGCATTCTCAAGATATAAATGAAAATGTCGAAGCGTGTCTGCGTCAATCAGCAACAAGGCGCAGATATGCTTGGACATTTTAAGTAATATCTCAGGAATCCGTGAGGATTTTCGAAGGTTTTTGGGCTTCAATTAAAAATTAAATATCGCTGATTAAGTCCTGCAATTTTCAAACTTTTTTCCAAGATTTTTTTATTATTTCTATCACGAGTTGACTTCGAGGAACCAAATTGCCATATTGCTAAAATTGCCAAATCAGGCATCAATTTCCATTCAATTTGGATTTTCTTTTTTAGAATTAAAGCAACTTGAAATGGATAAAAATAAATGTTACTACTCTAAATGAATATAATAGAATTAGTTTTTAAACTGTGCTATTTTCATATAGAAAAAAATGTCAAATTTTATCCAATTCGAACATATTTCTAGAATAAATGCGAAATTTTTCTAGATATATTATTGCACCTTTTTTTCTGACACTTATGTTCGAGCATTCCAGCATTTTTATCCTGGGCCTAAATGTAATTCAAAATCATATCTAGAAATACAATGTTCCCAATCAGAGAAAAGAATATTGTAGATTCGAAAATATATATTTTGCATACCAAAGAATAAGCCTAAAATTTACTGCCGGAGAAATACATTTTTGATTAAAATCTTAGTTTATGACATCTTATCGTCATGCAGACTTATCAGTGCTTTCAGTGAAGCAAACATCAATCTTTTAGATAATGTTTAGCAATTGTATATATCAATTTTGATATTAGTTTTAACGAATTTAGTAATTACATTTTTTTTCCCAAGTAGCTGTCTAATTAAATTTTAATATCTCAGAAGGAGAAGCTATTCTTTGAGTTAACGTCTTTCAGTCTTTCTTCTGCTTGTAAAAAATGGGGGTCGTTTATAATGTGATCTTCACCTTCTCAATCATCCTTAATTCCATTGGTGAATATAATAGTATAATATATATAATTAAAAATATTATACAGCTTTATGTTAGTGCTTTAAACTGAAAATAGGAAGTAGCAAAAAGTATTTTAATATAATATCATAATGCCTCCGAGAATACTTTGAATTTCTAAAAAACTGTATGTGTTAGTTTTTCAATGAAAATCAGCATTTGTAAATAAAACTCAAGACGCTTTTTTTTGCACACAAATAGAACCATTTTATAGGCCGAAGATTATGGAGGCATGATATAAACACCGAATTATATTCGTTTAGTGTAAAGTAGAATCGACAAGGTAAATTTTAACTGTAGAAAATCTTTGGCCTGGAATCGATGCACGCCTTTGCGTTAAGTGGTAAAACTATGTCATTCAAGTCACGGTAACGCGTTGTCACATAGTGTTCCTCATAAGCGTCCTAGCGCAAGCACAGCAGATCTGCATAAAATACCAACGTGATGTAAAAAGTTTTAATTCCCCCTTTCTTGTTGCAGGATTAAGTTTGCAGTCTGAATGTTCACCAAGTGGCGCTCCTGATAGTGCTTGTCGCGGATCACCTTCTTCACCCTATTTTTCCTTCGAAAGAAATCATTCAACTGAGAAGAATATTCCTCCTGGCGACTCCTCTCTTCGTGTCAGATCTAGGTCTCCTCCTGTCAGGTCCAGGTCTACTCGTGCCAGATCTAATTTTCCTCCTGCTAGGTCCGGGTCTCCTTCTGCCAGATCAAGGCCTTCTCTTGCCAGGTCTAGATCTCCTCCTGCCAGATCTATGCCTTCTTTTGCCAGGTCTAGATATCCCCTTGTCAGGTCTGGTTCTCCTCCTGCTAGGCCAATGGCTCCTTCTGTAAGGCTTCCTTCTGGTAACGTACATGGATATGGACTGAAAGAATTAAAATTTATTCGGTTAATTCCTAATAGGAATCCGCACCGGACATTCGAACTTCGAAGATACTCTTTTCCTGCTGATAAACCACTTGAACTGAGAAAAGGTAAAAATCCCTATGAGCCTGTGCCAACCCAAGAACAAATTGTACTATCGACACCCGATGGTGACGTCTTTGCAATATTGGAGAGTTACGATGTTCTTGTTGGAATGTATACGTATCGTAATCGCAGTAAAAGGCGTGCGAAGATAAACATGGCAAGTGGTCGGGTTTCCGCAATGACACGAGAAGAACTGAGTGACACTCCAGTAGGAATCAACCGCTCAGTCATAAAGTCTTTTACAGTGTTCCATTTAAACAAAAATTCGCAGTAAAATTAATTTTGAATAAACGGTGAAACTAGAATATAATGTGTGCCATCTAAAGTAGGATCAAAATGTTTCATGTAATAGATAATTACATTAAAAAATTCACGTTTTATAATTCTCGAGGCTTTAATCTTTTGTTAATGTCCCAGCAAGTCTTTTTCATATTTTAGATATTTTAACAACCTTAGTTGACAGGTTGCTCACGTTTTTTTTAATACTACAGAATTCAGTTTAATTCCTTGAAATCACTTGAAGTCTCGTAAATGCCATCAAATGTTTTAAATACACGCTAAATTTTTTTTAGTTTCCTAGGAGTCCAGGATATTTTTCACAAAAAAAATCGATTCATTTGCAATTATAGTACATACTATTAACGCTCACTGTCCCTTCGTCGCATTTATATCCTGGGATCAAATGAGATTCAAAATCATACCTTGACCAAGAATATTCTCAAAATGATCAAAAAGTTTTATTTATTCAAAAAATTTTTGTTTAATAATACAGTACTGTTTCGAAAAAGGCTTGACATTTCCAAAAATGGTAAGTCTTGTTATTTTTTAAAATGGAAATTAGCACTACTGACTACTGACTACTGATTAACAATTTTATCTCATATTATATAGAATTGTTTTTTCGTCTTAAGTTATAAGTGTTTCTAATAAAAAATATTCATTTTCGAAGAATATTATTCAATTTTTAAAGAACTTGAGGTTATGTTGGTCTGTTTCACTTAAAATTGGTATTTTTAAGGAACATAATTTAATTTTTCTACAACTGTGGGTTGAGCTAATGGTTTTCAATGGAAATAGTGATGTAGATTTCAAAGAATATTTATCATTTTAAAATAGTTTGAGGTTATGTTAAGATGTGTTACCGGATATTGTTTTCTCATAAAAAAATTCATAAGGTTCTGAATTTAAGATACCAGTTTTCATTAACTGAACACAATTTTTTTCTTGCTTTTCTCTTTTATTATTGTAGATGACAGATACAACGAAATATATTGATATTCTAGTAAAAATTTAGTTTATACTTAAATTTAATAAATAAAAACATATGTTCAAAAATCTTTCTAATAGAAAAACTGAAAAAATAAATAAATAATTACTAAGTAAGTGAAAACAAAGTTTGTACATAATGAAACAGAAAAATCTGAACTTCTAATTAGTCGATCTTCCTTCCATTTTGATAGACGACAGGAGCAGGAAATATGATAAGACTCGAGTACAGTTATGACCGTCAGATTTCTCCAATATTCAAGAACTGTCAAAAAGGTAAACATCGCACAAACTAATAGTGAAAATGACTTCTTTAGATACTGAATCAAGAAATAACTATTGTAGTGAATATTTCTAAAGGTCGGGGAAATCTTTTTTTCGAAGAAGTACATGCCCATGTGACAATCATTGTCACATGTGACTGCACATCTTTATGTCACGTTGTTAGCTATGCCAAGAGAAACAATAGTGAGCAAATTAAAGTACAACATAGAAGAGGTAACAAAACGTACAAACAAGACCTTGTTCTTGGTTAAGAGTCTTCTCTGAAACATCTTAAATTATTGTAAACGAACTACACCTCATTTGAAACCGCTTATTGTCAGTAAAAATCAACCGATAAAGGTGGAGTCGCCATTTTGCTCTTGACTCATTATCTCAAACTAGATAGTACTGGTCTCGTATCTCTCGCTACTTTTTGAATAAAAATGAAATCATTATGAGCCAAAGATTACCGAGGCAATTTCAAAAACTCCAAATCAGCGAAGTTTAGTTTGAAGTACAATCTACAAGGTTATAAGTATTTTATTACAGAATATCTTTCACCTGCATTCCATGTAAACCTTATGTTTGTTTTTTTGTTTATCAGACGCTTAAAGGATGCACTCGTTTGTATTCAGTTGAAAACCTAGGCTAGCTTGAAGATAAGGAAACTGAATTTCTTATTTTTATATAAGCTCGCCTGAAAATATATTTAGACAGTATACATGAAATAAAAACGAACTATAAACAATTTTTATTTACTGTTTCTTGTTGCAGAATTAAGTTCAGAGTTTAAATGATTACTAAATGGCGAACCTATTCCTGGTGTTGCACGTGGCAGATTTACAATTTCTTCATCGTGTAATTCTTTCGAGTCTCCTTATCGCTCCAGGTCTAGGTATCCTCCTGTCAGGTCTAGATCTCCTCCTGACAGATCTAGGTCTACTCCTGTCAGGTATAGATCTCTGAGGCGCATGCATATTCTATCATTTTATTTCTTTTATGTGCCACTAACCAGAATTTTGATTAGTCCGAATTATTATGTGGCCTAATTTTAAGATCACCTAATTTCTCTTTGCCAGAACATTTACTTATCATAATATCCATTCTTTCTCATTTCTGTTTCTCCAAATTTTTAAATGACAAAATTTTAATTTTTTCAAATCACTACATAACCTAATTTTTTTGCACGAATGGGCAATTGTACCAAATAATTATTTAAGCTAATTTGTATTAATGCAAATTTCGATTGGTCATAATTACCATTTGCTCGAACTTCCATGTGGTCTAATTCATATTTCTCCGAATTATAATTTAGCATATGTTTTATTTTTTCTAATTTTCATTCGACCTAATATTGATCTATCCGAACTTTCACGCGCCATATTCTTCTGCTCAGAAAAATTCCATTCGTCCTACCGAACTTCCGTTTTGTTTTAAAATCATGGTTTCCCATCTAGATGTATTTAGTCTGGTCAGCACGGCAGGTTAAGATGGCGCCGTGCAACACTTCGGGGTACGGTTACCAAATAAAAGTAAGCGCCAAATTCAAATAAGAAACATCAACAAATACAGTAACCATTATAAAAAATACTGCGTAAGGTTAAATTTCTTCATATTTTGAATTTGTTTCTCTTTCATGAACTTTAATTCGACCCAATTTATAATTCTAGACTAAAGTCCCTTAAACACCTAAACATTTGGAGAGTGTATATTGAAAGGTAATTTCAAATTACTGTTTTGCCTATGTGATAGTTTTTCAATAAATTGTTCATAAGTAAACTGATCCATACTGTATGGAATCAAGGATAAGGTAATAATGTAATTTTAAATTCGAAAATTAGGATTGTCTTAAAAGATTGATAAAATCGAAGAGCCATTCTTATTTTAAATAATTTTGAAATATCTCTAAATTCGACCTTTAGAATGAAATATTTCAGCGCAAATTTAATGATTCAATATTAGTTATTTAGTGTTTTGGTTTTGCATTAAACCTTATATTGTAGAGCTCATTTTGTTACTTGAAAGGAAGAATGAGGATTAAATAATAACTGCAACTTCTGCGTAACGAAAAAGATAAATCATGAAAATTGAAATAACTATTGTTATATATTATTGTTAATACATTGTTTATAAGGCGACTGATCCATGCAGTATGAAATTAGGAATAAATTAATCAAGAAATTAAAAGTTAACAAATGAGCATTTTCTGAAACGATTTATAAAATCGAGTGGAATATTGCCATTCTTATTTTTAACTAATTTTAAAATAAAACTAAAGTCAAAATTTGGAATAAAATATTTCAGCGTCAAATTGTTTGTTCAATATTAGTTATTTATAGTTTCGGTTTTGTATTTTTTCTTTCTATTTAGTCAAAAGTTGAAATACTGATTTAATTTTAAGATTGTAGGCTTTACTTTATTTCAGGCAAAATTCTTTAAAAAATTTTTTGAGACATTTGTGTTTTTAAGTTTGTTTTTAGGTCTTCTAAATCTACATTTTATAAAAAATATTTTCCTTAAATAAAATTTGTTTGATAAAAACGCTTCCAAGGGATTTCTTGAGAATTGCGCAAATAATAAATAAAGCCCTACATCACGAGGATGAAAAAAGAATGTCAAATTCTATGTAAAGAAAAAGCCAAAACATTAATTGTTTTTACGAATAAGCAAAAACTGCGCATCCTATAAAAAATAATTATTAGAAATTTGTAGTTTTCTTTGAATAAAAAAATTTCGTCTCATTTTTGCTCGTAGCTTGTGTTTGACCAGAAATGCAATTTTTGGATTTTTCATTATTTTTTGTACAATCGAATTTTGAATTTTCAACTTTTCGACCAAATTAAAAAAGTTGTGATGATAATCTTGTAGCGCCTTCCAAAATCAACGGTTTTTTTTCCTAGACTTTTTTCATATCGTTAACTACAGACGGGTAGACAGACATATACTTCCGTAAAAATCGTATTTTTTACTCAGGGGGTCTTAAAACGTGGAGATTTGATGAAAACCGACAAAGTGAAATTTTACATAAAACCAATACCTTCTCATTAGGATTTGAATGTAAAAATTGAAATGGGTAGTAATTCAAAGAAATTAAAACTATGTCATATGAAAATTTGGAGAAACAGAAATTAGAATAAATGGAAATTATGATAAATAAATGTTCTGGCAAAGAGAAATTAGGTGATATCAAAATTAGGCCACAATAATTTGGACTAATCAAATTTCTGGTAAGTGGCACATAGAAGACATGAAATGTGGATAAATTGACAATTCGGGTAAATGAAAAGTATGGAAAATGGATATTAGTTAAATTGATTTTCGATTAAATGAAATTTATGTCAAGTGGAGTATAAAAAACATTCATGCGGCTTTCGGGTCTCCTCCTGCCAGGTCTATTGCTCCTCCTGAAAGGCTTCCATCTGCTGACGGAAATGGATCTGCACTTGAAGAAATAAAATTTATTCGTTTAATTCCTTATTCGAGTGTACACCAGATATTCGAACTTTAAAGATACTCTTTTTCTGCTGATAAATTGCTTGAAATACGAAAAGGAAAAAAACTCCAAGAGCCTGTGCCAACCCAAGAACAAATTGTATTATCTATATCCGATGGTGACGTCTTTGCAATATTGGAGAATCATAATGCAAATTTTGTATATAATGTTTGCCAAAAACTACCATACATTTTTTTAGGAAGAATTTTCAACGGTAAAGACACCACTGATGAAGAAATATGAGATCTACTTAAAACTCACAATCAGTCTATCAAGGATCTCTTAAACCTAATGTTTTTTGAGTTATATAACCTATTTCCGGTAAAAGATTTTAAAATAGCCTTAAATTGTCCCAAAATTGTAAATCTTTGCTGAAATCTATACCGACGTTTCCAAGTATAGTTTAAAATCATACATGAACCAAAAACGCTCTTAAATTGATAAAAATGTTTTTAAATTCGAAAATTTGTATTTTGTAAACTGAAGGGTGAGCCTATAATTTTCTACACAAGAAATTAGTTGTTGATGATCATCGAAGTTTCGAATGTCATCTCGTCTTTAAAAGCTATCAGTTATTATTAGTGAAGTTTGCACTCACCTTGTACACAATCACCGACCATAATTTATGTAGAGGTTGGCATCTATCTTGAAGGATTTCGTAATGAAATGTTTTTCTCTTGTAGCTGGCTTTTAAAATTTAACTATCTCAAACGGACAACTCATTTGAGAAGAAATTATATTAATACATTATTCAGTCAGTCATTCATCTTACTGCAAAAATGAGGGCTGCTTATACATTGGTCTTGACCTGCTTTCTCATCGTTCATTTTATTGGTGAATATAACAGTATTATATATAGTTTTAGCTTTTACGTAATCTCTACTTGTTGCAATAATAATCTCTATCTTAGCAAATAATCTCTATTTGTTACCATTTCTAAGTACACAATTATTTACTATTAAACAATCACTTCATCATTTATAATCGCACGCCATGCAAATTTTTATTCGCTGCGGGTTCGAACCCTATAAGTTTCGCATTCCTAATTCCTAACGCTTAAAGCCTCGCGGCTAACCTAGCTTGAAGTATAAAAAAATCTGAAATATAAGCTACATCTGTGCAGAAGCGGCTGACAAATTTTTGTGACCCGTTTCATAAAAAATATCGCTACGCTTATAAGAGTATGTATACAAAGATCTTAGAATCAGAATTTAAAAGAATTTCAAAACGAGTTCAAGAAATTTCAATTGATTCCGAAATATTTCAAAATATTATTGAATATTTTAGAGGGCCAAACAAGATTTAAACTAAATTACAAAATATCTGTTAAATTAATAAAAAATATCTTTAACCGTTTTAAACATCTTGAAATCTTTTGAAATTCATTTATAAACTTTTGATATTTTCAAATACTAAATATATTGATCTTTTCTGGTTGAAAATGAAACTGTTTTGTTAAAAATTTATCTTTTTTGATAGAAAATTAATCTTCTTGGTTGAAAATGAATCCCTTTTGGTTAAAAATTCAACAATTTAGTATCAAATAAAAGTATTAGATTGAAAATATTTTCCGGTTGAAAATTCAAATCTTTTGTAGATAATTTGTCTTTTGGGCTTCTCAATTCTTATTGAGATCTTATATTGAAGTACTTAAGTTCACAATTCGAGTGTTTACCTAATGGGGCCCCCATTCCTGGTGTTCCTCATGGCGGAACTTTTTATTCTTCTAAAAGAAGTAATTCACCTGTGAGGCCACTTCCTTTAGCTGAGCCACTTTTTCCTACCATAATCAGTTCTCTTCCTGCCAGGCCTTCTCTTCATGGCAGGTCTACGTCTCCCCATGTCAAGTCCATGGCTCCACCTGTGGAGCTTCTTTCTGCAGACGGAAACACATTTGGATTTGAACACATAAGCTTCATTCGGCTCATTCCCTTGACGAATTCACAGCAGATATTCGAACTACGAAGATACACTTTTCCTGCCGGTAAACCAATTGTTATGAAAACGGGTCCAATGCCAACCCAAGAACAAATTGTATTATCAACATCCGACGGTGACGTCTTTGCAATATTCGAGAAATTAAATGTTCTTGCTGGAATGTATATTCCATATTCTCGCTCGGATCAACGGGTAAAAATAAACATGAAATCCGGTATGGTTTCAAAATTGATAAAAAAGGAAGTCTCTGACACACCAGTTGGTGCCCGCCGCCCAATCCCAGGGTGTTTTATGGTGATTCACATAGACCAAATATAAACTGAATTCATCTATATTTATTAAAAAATGTGAAATTAGCAATTGATGTTTGTGACATAAAGTAAGATCAAAAGGTTTTATGTAACCGATAACTTCATTACAGAAATAAACTAGTTATGATTCTCGAGGGTTTAATCTTTCATTAGTGTCTTTCAACGACTGTAAATACGTCAATAACGCTACCTTCAATATTCTGGAAGAAAAAATCTGCTTACTGAGCAGGCACATTCTCATCGCGTGCTAGGCGCGTATCTGTTGGATCTCAAGCTTCGCGCTCGAAAATTTACAGCTTGCGCTTCGCGCTCGAATATTTGTTCTTTGCACTTAGGATGCTTGAATACAACTTTATCAAAAAGATCGCTTTTATATCGCAGTATTTATATGCGTCTTCATATTCTGAATTTTCTAAATAATTAAGTATAGTTAAAGCTTAAGTTGTTTAAGTAGAAAAAACTCATTTTTCCGCCCACAGATGCCCGAATAAGGCATTTGTTTGTTAAATTTTTTTTTTAAATCAAAAAATTTGTCAACTCATCATGAATGTTGTCGAATTTATTATAAAGATACAAATTTCATGTTTAAAAATTTGTTTAAAAAATCATAAAATTAATCAACAAATTATGAATTTTGCTAAAATTATTATAAATTTCCTGATTGGAAAAAATTGACATAGAGAAAAACGAATATAAACAATTATAATCAGGAGATACATTTTCTTATATAATATTGTTTTGATTCCAATTTCTTGCAACAAAACTTGAAAAACGTCTATTTGTGAAAAATCGTAGAAAAAATTTTTTCAAGAAATAATTTTTTGAAGACAAATTTGTCTTCTATTTTGTCTAATATTCGAATATCTTTCACTAATGCTATCTATGCAACTTAAGCGATTTCAACCATTATACTGTTATTGACGAGCAGCGGAAAAGTCAAATAGAAAAAAGCTATTTTGTCGTCATATTTGTTTATTTATAAAAAATTGAAAACCTCATTCAAAAATGAAGCTGAGCAACTCTCTTAAAAATCTTATAAGCTTTTCTGTAAATTTTTTTTTGTCGAAATCGATGAAGATTTGTGGGCTGTACGTTATTCTGAACCACACAAGTCATTTTTCTTTCCAATGTGCGGCATTCCTTTAAGTACGAAAGTAGGGCATTAAAACAAACATTTTTCTTCCCTTGAGTTTTTTTCATATCATGCGATATTTGACTTAAAATGGTGATTTTCGTGTGTTTTTTGGAATTTTGTAAATGCTATAACTCTGGTAAATTATTTTCAAAATACGCTTACTTTTTTAATTTTTATCCAAAATGGCTGGCTAACGAACTTAACCTTTATTTTAGGATGCTTAAAAAGTATACCAAAGGCCGATCCAATCTGTCAATTCTTTCGAAAGTTATCGTGCTAACAAGCTAAAAATCTACAGACGCTTAAGGCCATGTGACGAGAGGATCACGTGACCGAACCTGGTCTTCAATTTTTCTTTCCCAACTTACGTCTAAAGGAAATGAGGTATCACTCTGAAAGTTTGGTAAATAAAAGAGGAGGTAATAAAGTCCATGTCTCTGCTTTGTTCCGGTGGAAATTTTGAGAAAAAAATTTTTTTGAAGAAAATGCCAGTGGAAGTTTTCGTTCCCAACTTACGTCCACACGGAATGAAATATCGTGTTAAAAATTTAGCTAAATAAATAGAAGGCATGTAAGAATATGTCTCTGGTCCTAAATAATTAAAATAGTGAAAAAAATTTTTTTTATTACTATTTTGGAGAAATACCGACCGTGCTGTCGTCAAACCCTGCAAGCAATTTATAATGTTCTCAATGGGCTAGTTATGAGGTTTTTATTTATCAAAGTGGGGCAAAACAACAAAAGTCGCTCACGAATATTGGGCACAAATAATGCAAAAACTAATGCTTGCACTTGAAATGGAAGTAAACATATTTGGTCTGACTTACCTATCAGTCCGGTATCAACTGCGTCAACGCAGCACTAGCGCAGTGAGTAGACAACTTCGAACTTCTAGGGTCTGTGGGTAAAACAAATTGAATGATTACCGTCAGAGAAAGTTAAAAGTCAAACTTCTGCTGTAAAACCTAAATGTGTCCGTCGATAATCATTATTTGCATAAATACACTTTTTTCTACCTTTAACTCTTTGCAAGGCCACAAACAATTCTTTAATATATATTAACATTTCCCGAAAAAAATTTCCGCGTTATTTAAACTTTTATTTTTCAATGTGAGTGAAAAAATATTGATCATAGGGCTGACTTGATCAGCTGTTATACTCATCACATGGCCTTAATAGATGCTCATATTTATTTTTTGTTTTTAAGCTTTCCCATTTCAGGATCCAAAAAACCGTGGCAGATCCTCTTACTCTAAAAAAACCTCAGGTAAAGTTCTCTTCCTGCCAGGGCAACCGTTTTTTCTAGAAAAATTCTTTCTGTTACCAGTTACGAATATAGACTTGAAAATCTAACATTTACTTGACTTCTTAACCTTACAAACTTGTCGAAGATATTGGAACTTCGAAAATATACTATTCCTGCCAATTAATCAATTGTAATGTTAAGAGATCGAATCCCACCCCAAGAACAAATTGTATTATCAACATCCGATGGGGACGTTCTTTCAATATTGGAGAGGTATAAAATATTTGCTGGAATCTATATATGGCCTAATCGAATTAAGAAACGGGCTCCAGTTATCAAAATGGCCACCTAGAGCCCCCATGGTGCGGGCGCGACGTGCAGATCAATCCGCTCGTCGTGACGGGAAGGTTAGAGACAGATGTGTCGCATATGCGCCGCATGGCGTGTCGGCACGCATGCATCGCATGGCGCGTTAGCGATATATAGAAATAAATATTGCTTCTAATTACATGCTTACTACAGGTACACTTTTTCTGGATGATTTCAAACTGCTTCAGTGGAAGCGTAAACAACATTCTGCAATATAACCGCGATCGGCTGCTGCACGGACTAGCACGAACTATGAGCACTCAACGTACTCACGGGAATTGTAGCAAAGATGCTTGAAGTAACCCGCACATCTGAAAAACCATGAGCACGCAGAACTGACATGCGCGCGCAATATTTCAAACGGCAGAGTTTTAGAGTAAGCTATAGAAGATATTTTTAAAACCAATTTTTTATAGGTAATATAAAAACATGAAAAATAATTATAACTTGAAATTTCGACTTCTTCATACTGCATAAAATTATATTAAATAAGTCATATAATCTTTAAAATAAAACTTTTAAGCATTTAGGTTTCTTACATTGTACTCATTTATGGCACGTTCTGATAAAAAGGACTCCCTCGTATAATGGGGTTTTCTATTTCTTGTATGGAATTTTAAAAGTTTTTACATATTTTGAAACAAATTTAAATATATGGTCATAGTGATTTTTATGTACAAAAATATATTTTAACGTGATAAATAACGTTAAAGTGTTACTTTCATCTTGCAGAATTATAACAAAGGACATAAATGGAAGGTATAGCTTTTTTTATAGCCCGCACGTTACTCCGACATCTTGTTGATGATGGCACATGCTATGTGGCATATCGCGTACAATGTTTGCGGGCACAGTGGGAATTTACGTACGATCTAGCGGTCGTGCGGGAACTGTGTCGGTACTCCTGCAACATATTGCGCTCTCACGCTGTGCGGCCTGCGTGCTGTATCATGCATTGTTTTCTGGGGGCGAAAATATATCAAATCCTTTAAAATCTCATATTAAATTACTGTAATTAATTGAAAATTCCCTAGAATCTTTTAAAATTCACTCAAATTTTTCAAATATTTCAAATCCTTAAAAATCTCTTGGAATTTTTTAAAGCTCTTGAAAATATCTTGAAAATTTAAAAATACCCTGAAATATTTCAAATCCTTTAAAATCTCATATTAAATTTCTGTAATCAATTGAAAATTCCTTGGAATCTTTTAAAATTCTCTCCTCCTTAAATGAATGTAATGAAATGAAATGTAAATATCTGGATAACGTCTATGCTATATACTCAGATAATAAAGCACTAGAATTAATATATTATACAAATATATTAATCAGTCTTTCCTCCGCTTGGATAAAAAGTGGGTGGTTTATTCTCTGGTTATCATACACTCAATCATCCTTAATTTTATTGGTGATTATAATAGTATATATTCTAGTACGAAAAATGTACAATTTCGGAACAAGTTAAGGATATGTTGAAAGGTATAACCGGAAATCGGTTATCTTAAATAAAAAATGATTATATTTTAAATAGTAATTACAACATTTAAAGAATAATAATGCTGGCTAGAATATATCATATCTAACGTTATTCTAAATGGAAATCAATCTATCAGTTATTTTTCATAATGAGGCAAAAAGTTACCGAGCGAGGTTAAGAATGTAAAATTGTCTTCGTTTAAAGTAAAATTGTCTTCGTTTAGTGTAAAGTTTGATCAGCAGAGTTAGCATTAGTTTCAGCAAATCTTTCACCTGAAATCGATTTCTCATCGAAGAACTAAAAAATCATTTTTCTTATTTAATAAACACTTGCATCACAATATTATCACAAAAGGTTCATGGAATACCAAAGTACTTTAAATAATTTCAATCATCTCCTTTTTGTTGCAGAATTCTATCCGGCTCATTCCCTTAAAAAATTGGCAGCTGATATTTGAACTTCGAAGATACGTTTTTCCAGACAATAAAGCAGTTGTAATGATAAAAGGTCGAGTGCCAATCCAAAAACAAATTGTTTTATCAACATCCAATGCTGACGTTTTTGCTACACTGGAGAATTACGAAACACTTGCTGGATTCTATGTATGGCTTAATCGCAGTAGAAAACGGGCGAAAATAAATAAGGAAAGCGGCAGCGTCACCGCGATGACTCCAAAAGAAGTCTTAGATACTCTAGTAGGTGCTCGCCGCCCCATCAGAGGCTGCTTTAATGTGTGCGATCTAAACGGCAATGCTGTATAAAATTAATTTTTTCTAAGTGATAAACATAACACACAATTTTTGTGATTCAAAGTCAGATCCAAATGTATCATGTAACTAGTAATGGCATTAAAATTTCAAAGTGTTGTAATTCTCGAGGCGATAATCCTTCATCAATTTCCCAACTAGTCTTCTTAATATGTTATATGCGGTTATGTCATTTATTTTTATTCTAATGAATACTATGAGTTTTCTAATATGCTTTGAATTTTTATGAACTTTTTGAACTCGTTTGAATTTTTGAACTCTTGATAAATCACTGAACTCTTTAAAGACTTTCAGATGCAAGTAGATGCAATTTTAATGTCCTGTTGTACTAAAAATATGCAACGGAACCAACAACTTCATAGGACTTTACGATTTGAATTTGTTTTTATTATCGGCTATTAAAAGGAATGACAGAATTTGTAGCATATCCGAGTGCACGAATGACCAGGAAGAATAGCGCAACAGAATATTCTAAGCAAAACCGTCGCATCTTCTACGGTATTTTTACTCGCTGTCTTTTATTGTTTCTGTTGATGGTGACTGTTCTTGGCTCTTTACGAGAAATTCATAACGAAAATATTCCGTTTCTCGATGTCAAGTATAACTATGTCAGCTCTTGGGTGCGCGGCAGAGACAATGATTGAGAATGTGTACCTAAAGTATATTCGTTGCTTCTTATTTTTTATAATTGACTCCATCTCCTTGAGAGCAGTTGCCTGAGCGGTATTAGGGTGAATTCTGTAATAGTGACAGATGTGATAAAAAATCACTTTTTGTGCCACTCTATGTCCTTTGGATGCACGTCTTTTCTGCGTAAGTTGGATAACGAGACAGTGTCTACTCAGTCAAAAATCTGAAAATCTTAAAACCATGATAGCGGCAGTCTCAATCGAATTCGCATAGAGAGTACTAATATTTCTTCGGGACTTTCGGGAGTGCCCAGATTTCTAGAACTAGATTCGGCTGCCAGCTCGACTCACAGAGGCAGTGTGTGCATTAAACCAATGTGCCCCATTTCAATCCAGGTGATTTATGGAAATAAAACGTAAGTTCAATCAAAATCGTTTGATCCTTGAAATTTCTGTGGAAGGTGCTGCACATCCTCTTGTCAAGAAACTGTTGGCCGAAGTTGTTCTCCGGTGCCTACTTGATAGAAGCCTTCATGGGTCAATACTTGTGATGAATAATATTTAATGCACTTTTCGTACCCCTGATATAGAAGTAAAGGCGAAGTGCTCACAAACCATTTGGTGCTTCCTTGTGCAAGGAATCTTCCAAGGTGCAAGCTTTCGTTTATGGTTGTGAGCATTCTTAATAAATAAAATAGTATCGGAACGGCAAGCATGTTTGTAGCTGATAATTTGTTCCTCGCCGACAGTTCCAAAGACCAGTCTATCGGAGAACTCACCTATATCGGCTTTGAAAAAGAACATTAATGGGGAAGAAATTATTTTAAATTATAATCATGGATTGAAACATCTGATCGTTTTTCAAAATTATCAGCGGTTTTAAGTGTCATTCGCACTTACCTTGCACATATTCTTGACGATAATATAGATATAATTTTTATGTTTGTTTTAAAGAATTCAGTGATTACATTTTTCTTCTTCAAGCTGAGACTAGAATTATTATATTAATATATTATGCAGTCTATCCTCTACTTATAAAAAATAAGGGTCTTTCATAATCTGGTTTTCGCCTTCTCAATCGTTCTAAATTCTATTGGTGAATATAATAGTATAATATCTATCATTGAAAAAATTATAATTATTCCGCAAATATGATCTGCCAAAAGATATCCATATTCTAACCCAATTCCTGTTTTTATCCAATCTCTATGTGTTAGTTTTTTCATGGGAAATTAGCATTTTTAAACAAAAATCATCATCAAGATCTCGAATTTTCGAAAATTTTAGTGTAGCTTAACGTTCTACAATGGAAATTGGTATTTTAAATGAAAATCTATTAGATTTCAAAAAATAATAACCATTTTTTAAAGAACCTTCAATCCTTTAGTTCGCTGTGATGCTTTTCATCCTGCTCTGAATATTTTCATTTCTATTAGTCTTCCGGTAGATTTTTTCCCGCCTGTGATAAGGTCCTTAAACGAAAAATTCTTATTTTGCTGCTATTGTAGGGCTTTAGAAATAGTAGAGATATCAGTCTCCGGAAATCGGTTTCCAAACGACAGTTACGAACAAAATTACGATATAAAAATACAAATCCATGTCATAAAGATGTCATAAAGATGTAACGATTTCGCAAAGTCATCGTCAAATGTCGTGCCAACTCAGGAGCGGACTCTCTTTTTTTTAAAGAAGAAACCTGAAAACCCAAAACTTGACTGCACCACGAATTCGACTAACAGTTTAGATTCGAATTATAAATTATAAAATCGAATGGACCGTCTTAGCGTTTTTCAATTATTTTGAATTCTCAAACTTAGATATGGATATCCTCCGTCTTTGGTACTAGATCCAAATATAGTTTTAAATCGTCCCTTTACCGAAAACGTTCTCAAAATGATTAAAAAGGTTAATTGAATTCTTAAATTTTTATTTTGTGTAGCAGATAATGAGCATGAGTTTCCGCGAAAGAAATAAATGTATGATGACGCTCGCAATAACCTTGGAAATAATCTTCACCGATAACTTACACAAATGTTAATTTCAATTTTAATGGAATAAGATGACGCCTGATTGATATATTAACATAATAAAGTACTAGAATGATTGCATTGCTATAATAATCACACTCTCTTCTACTTGGAAAAAATGTGGGTGGTTAATATTCTGGTGTTCACATTTTCAATGACCCTCAATTCTATTGGTGAATATAATAGTATAATATATGTAATTTAAAAATATTCTTAATCTTTTCGTAAGTAACCATGTACCGAATGCTATTTGTATTTGATCCCAATCGCTATTTTTTCAAACTTTTAACTTTTTTCACAATTAAGAATTACAGTTTAAACAACAACATAATTCGTTTATCAATAATATTCCGAATCTTCAATCGAAAACGACACATTTTTAAATTAATGTTTGCGTTTTTTACCAAAAATAGAACTAAAAGAAATTAATTTGTAGCATAGTAGTTCAATTTTCAACCAAGTAGTTACATTTTTCACCAAAATGATGAGTTAATCAAGAAGAATATAAAAACCAGGAGTTCATTCCAAATTGTTTGATTTTCAATTCTTTCTTTTTTGAACTATTACAGTTTTTAATTAGTCAGTTATTTTGTATTATGAGGTAAAAGATTACTGGCGCAGCGTTAAAAAATTCAATTGTCTTCGTTTTGTGTAAAATTTAATCCGCAAAATGAATTTCTGTTCATTGTTTCATTCTCTTAAAGTCGGAGTAAACTTTATCTTTTGCTTTTTCTGCGTTGTGAGATGTTTATTAGGTGGACACGTCCATATCTAATTTGAAAACTACCCCATTTGAAAAACCGAGAAACCCTTATTCTTATTCTGATATACAGTGGCCTCACAATGTTGCCACAAGGGGTTCTGTAAATACCGGGACGCGCTATTGCTCATCGCAACATAGATTATTCTAAACGAACTTAGTGGCTCGTTCCGGTCTGCGGCAATCTTCATGTTCGTTGATATATGTATAAAACAGGTCCACACAAAAATTTCTGAGTCTTCGATGCCAATATGATATTTCTATGTATTTTTTCTCACTGAAACCGAATATGCAACCCGTTTAAATCCCTGCACCTCAGGATTTTGACATAACCTCAAAAACACTCAATAAACCACTGAAATCGCAAAAATTACTACTACTAGTACCTCCACTACTACTTTTTACGATTGCAATCGTAAAAAGATCTAGCATTTTTTCTTGGAATTTGAAATCGTGCTACCCTAAAGAAGACTGGAGTTGCCTTAAGGAAGACTGGAGCAGTTGCCTCGTCAAAGTCAGAAAGCCCCCATGCTTGGTCCTAGGGTGGTTAAGGGGGTTATCCTGTCTAGGCCAGCAGACTCACCCGCGATTCGAACGGGAGCACTACCGTGCTTTTGATTCGTAAGGTGTTGAGAGATGAAACGTTCATTGCCACAATGAATGTCAAAGAACGAGATGCATGGTTGCTGCTTCAAGAATGTGGTTGAGAATTTCTTAGGTAGATGGAACACGAATATGATGGCAGACTTCTATTGGATGCTTAAGAGTGAGATTGTTCACGGTGTCAAGAAGCGGGGAAGAAATATATTACACAGATCTTTCGAAGGCAAGAGAGTTAAAAAAATCGTTCTCATGGCTTTATTGACGTTGATACTGGTAGAAGAAATTAAGAATAAAAAAAAGTGAAGGGGTTTTTAAGTTACGGTATTATGAGATTTCAGGGATATAGAGCTACTTATCCATGACTTACACGGGAAAAACTCAAAAAATTGTTCTGTTTTCCCAAATATAATTTTTCTTCTGAATGAGGTAACGGGGTTTTGAGGTTATGGGGTTATATTATTATCAGGTAAGGGGATTATGAAGTCATGATGTTATAGGGTTACCATCTTAAGGGTGGGAGGGTAAAAATGTTAGAGGGTGAATAATTTTTGAGGTTTCTGTGGTCTATTGGGTGTTTTTGAGGTTATGTGAAAATCTGACGTGTAGAGGTTAAGCGGGTTGCATATTCGGCTTACGCAGGAGAAAATACATAGGAATATTATATTGGCAGCCAAGAATCTGTAAAAGAAATTTTTTTGGTTGGCCTGTGCAATCGACGCTTTATCTGGCTTGTTGTACAGTCTACTGTTAATCGCCTCTTTTTTGTTGCAGAGTTAAGTTTACAGTTTGATTGTTTCCCCGATGGTACTGCTATTCCTGGTGTTCCTCGTGGTGAATCTTCTAGTTCTTCTGAAAGATATAAATCATCTTCGAAGTCTCCTCCTGCTGGGCCATCTTTTCGTGTCAGATCCCGGTCACCTTCCACCAATCCCTCTTTTCCTTTCAGGTCAGGTTCTTCTTCTACCCAATTAATGGATTCTTCTACAAAGCTTTTTTCTGCTGACGGAATTGCATATAGTCTTGAACAACTAACATCTATTCGGCTCTTTCCCCATTCAAATTCGCAACGGATATTCGAATTTCGCAGATACACTTTTCATGCCTATAAAACAATTGTAACGAAAACAGGCCCATTGCCAACCGGAGAACAAATTGTATTGTCAACATCCAATGGTGAGATCTTTGCTATATGGGAAAGATTTAATGTTCTTGCTGGATTGTATGTATATATTAAGAACTTTCAACAACGGGTGAAAATAAACATGACTAGCGGCAAGGTTTCCATATTGACACGAGAAGAAGTCTCTGATACTCCAATAGGTGCCCGCCGCAGAATTTCAGGATGCTTTACGGTGCGCAATCTAAACGACAATCCTGTACACCATTAATTAATAAAATGTTAAAAAATAATACCTAATAATTGCTATTTCTATTTTCTTGAGACGCGCAGGAGATACGAACCTAAAGTGATTCGTACACAATTTTTAAAGAGAATATAAGCGTAACTTTTTTACAAACGTGGATATGTGATTTTCTATTAAAAATTTGTTATTCAGTGTTTCCAATTTTGCCTTTTCTTGTGCATTTACTTTATAATTTTCTTATTATTAAGAAGATTTTTATATGATTCTATTGAAAGGAGTTATAGGCGGTTATTATTGAAAAAGTGTATAAATTATTTGTTTTTGATAAGATTAATTCACAATGACCAAATGACAGTTCTCAATAGCTTAATAAATTACTTAAAGTAAGGTTCATTTAACGCTGCATTTATTCAGCTTGCAAACTGTTTAAACATTTTTATTCATATTATTGAATGTAGCAAAATATCTCTTACATATATACTCCAGAAACATATTTTTGATGTTTACGCGGCTTTAATTAAAGATAAGATTCGAAAAATTAGGTAAATTATGTAAATTTATAATTTCTGTTACAACCTCTCTGGTTCCTGACCCGTGTTGAAGTCGACATACAAAATTGAAAAAAAATCCTCAAGTTTGGTTAAAAGCTTCTCACGTATAGCTTTATTTCTGAGCGTGTCTGTTGAAGTTGTCAGTGATTGTAAGTGATTGCATAATCAGTACATAAGCGTTTACATAAATTTTAATATCCTTTTTAAAGATTTTATGGATTTCATTTTTTTCCTTAAAGTTGTCTAATGAAATGTAAATATCTCAGAATGTGAAGCAATAAAATTATTATATTGATCTAATAATCAGTCTTTCCTCTACACAGGAAGAATATGGGTCTTTTATACTTTGGGTATCACCGTGTCTATGATACTTAATTCGATTGGTAAATATATATTCATTACGACGCAAAAGATTACTGAGGTAAGGTTAAGAACGCAACATTATTTTCGTTTAGTCTAAATTGAAATGATCAAGTTTAATGTTAGCTGTTGCAAATTTTTCAGCTATACTCGATGTCAACATGATCTTATATTTTTTATGTGTTATGAGACTCTGATAATAGCCTAGCGTTAAAATATTATCTTAAAAATATTCTACTTTAAGAACCGAAAAATCGTTTTTTATATACCAATCGGCTTAAAAAATGTTGATTCCCTGTTTCTTCTTCCAGAGTTAAGTTCACAATTCGATTGTTTACCCAAGCGCTCCTATACGTGGTATTCCTTGTGGCGAAACTTCAAGTGCTTCTGAATCAAACAACTCACATGTGAGCTCTCGTCCTCTTGCTGAGCCTCCTCTTTATATTAGGACTAGTTTTCCTTCTGCAGAGTCTGCTCTTCGTCACAAGTCTAGGTTCTCAACTGTCAATTCCAGGTCTCCAACTGCAGAGCCTTCTGCTGGACATGTCATTCGTGTCAGATGTAGGTCTCCTCCTTCTAGGTTCATAGATATCTCTATGAGGATTCCTTCTACTGACGGAAAAGGATGTGGACTTGAACAACTGGCATTTGTTTGGCTCATTCCTTTTACGAATCGGAAGCGGATATTGGAACTTCGAAAATACACTTTTTCTGTCGGTAAATCAATTCTTATGAAAAAGGGTCGAATGCCAACCCTAGAACTAATTGTATTATCTACAGCCGATGGTCATGTCTTAGCAATATTGCAGAGTGATGACGTTCTTGCTGGAATCTATGTATGGCAAAATTGCAATAAAAAACGGGCGAAAATAAACATAGCAAACGGCTCGATTCTAACAATGACCAAAAAAGAAACAATGGACACATCAGTAGGTTCTCGCCGTTCAATCACAGGGTGCTTTATAGCGACGCATGAGGATCACATGTGAACCAAAATTCTCCGCATTATTATTCAACATATGTAAAACTAAAATATTATGTTTACGACCCAAAATCGAATCCAAATGTGTTATGTAACTGGGAGTGGCATTAAAAATTAAATTGATTATGATTCTCGAGGCTGTAATCTCTTTTCTCTGTCCAAGCCAATCATTTTCATATCTTATATATTGGGGTGACCTAAAATAGCTGAATTTTGACATTTTATTATTTGAAACTGTAAACATTTACTTTAGCTTTCTTGGGTCATTTTATAATGTCAATCGAAAGGTGTCTTCTACCTTTACTACTCTTCGCGATTTCAGAAGCTGCACAATATTCCTAGACTTGCCCACGTGGAATGTAGTCAATGTACGACAATCTCCGAGTGCATCAGGTTTAAAAAAACGATTGTATTTAATTTGATTTAGTTAGTTACTTTTCCCTGATATTTAAAGTTTTCAGAACTATGCATAATTAATTAGAAGACGTCTTGTCCCACTTAACTTGAACTTTGAATTTTGTAAAATATGGAATAAATTCAGTTATCACTGATTGAAATTGGAATTCTTTATTATCAATTTGAATTTATATAAAAAAATTTACTCTTCAAAACACTCTGCCACTCTATAATCCAGCGTAGGAGCTGAGCTTTAAATTTTCAACCAAATATTAAACTTTTAACTCAAGTAAATAAGTTTCAGACAAAAAATACAATAGTAGACATTGCAAGCAAAAATAGGTGAATTTGCTAATTGGGTTTCATTAATTTAGTTCGAAATAACTAATTTAAAAAAAACTCTTTTCCGTTTACAGGCTTCTAAAGAAGACCGATTTTATATAAAATCGGGCAATCTGGCCCGGGTAATGTCATAGAATTGTTTGGGGCCGAAATATATTGTTTTCGCAGGCAAAATATGAGATCAGTAATTTTGTAATGAGTTCACATGGACCCTTGGAAAGAGGAATGCCTTGCATTTATTGCGCCAATTTTGGGCTTTTACTTATTCGATTAAAAGCCGGAGAACCGATGGAGCGAATATTAAAGACATTCGGGATAAACTTTTCCCTAATGTGATGTGTTTCCTTGTAATAAAATCGAAGCTTGGAGATTGTGAAAAATGTTCAAGAGTTAAAGATATTAGGCTTCAATCTGTAGGAATTTTAAGGGAAGAGGAAACTGGTTCAGATGATATTGCTTTTGCGATTTGGAACAAAGGTGACTTGGAAAAGAGCACAACCTCTATTGACAGTTCTGTCAAAGAACTGCCATTGGAGAAATGATCAGATATCGATATTTATCTAGTACTGTTTACTAGCCAGGTGAAGAAAAAAAAATGTTCTGGAACAGTTTTCAATGATAGGAAGCATGATTTTGCACACGCTTTATTGGTAATTGATCGCATTGGACAAATTATGAAATATTCGAATCCTGAAAGAATGAAAAAAAATTACAATAATAATAGGTGCAGCTGCAGCTCACTTTAAGAATCGGTATTAGTGTCACGCATTAAGTAAATTATCTTGCCAGAAGAAGTGGACCTTTTCAGCTAATGGCCATGGGAAAAAACACTTTAATGGCGTTGTTATCTTGGTAAAATACTTTGCAACTACATAATCATAACTCAAAGAAGTCACGTCATATGGAATGCATAGCTGATGCTGAATCTTTCATCCAAAAAGAGAAGACGTATACTGGCACCATTATTCTAACAATTCTTTCACCAGAGAAAGAACATAAATAATAATTTTATCAATTTTCCAATTTTTATATTTTAAAGCGCTTAAAAGTAGCTATTTTCGTGAATTTTATCTGAGAAAAAAGAAAACAAAAAACAAAATAAGGTTTACTTTCAGCTAAGAAAAATGTATTTAAAATTAAATTTTAAAAATAATTATTGTTTTTTTTTTGTAGATATATCATTTTTAGTTCCACATTTTTTTAAAGTATGATCAAAACAGAGTGTTTTTCAAACTACAATTTTCTCACTTTTTTTAAATACTTCCTATGCGATTTTAAGAATTGAGATACCGATTTTCTTTTTTCATATATACTCGTTTCACAATTTTGTCGTAACAGGTTCATTAAATATAAACGTACTTAAGGAAAATTAAAGCCTTCCTTCTTGCTTCAAAATTAGGTTCAAAGTTTGAATATTTACCTAATAACGCCTCTATTCCATGCGTGTCTCGCCTCCACTTAATTCCAGGTCTAGCTTTTCTTCTGCCGAGCCTTCTCTTTGTGTCAGTCATAGGTCTCCTCCTGCCAGGTCCATGGCTTCTCCTGCCAAACCTCCACTTCGAACTCAGGTCTAGGTCTCCCTCTGCCGAGCTTCTGAGAAGCTTGTTTCTGCTGATGGAAATATATATTGACTTTAGCAACTAAAAGTTATTTGGCTCATTCCTTTTTTGAATTCGAAACAGATATTTGATCATTGAAGATACACTTTTCATGCCGATTAACCAATGTGTATGTTAAGTTCTATCAACAACGGGTGAAAATAGACTTGACTAGCGGCAAGGTTTCCGCATTGACCAAAAAAGAACTCGCAGTCATCTACGTCATTAATTTAAAAGAATGTGAAACTTAAATATAATGTTTGCTATCCAAATTCTCATTGAACTGTTTCATGTAACTGGCGATTGTATTAAAAAGTCTGTATGTTATGATGAAATATTTTGTAAGGATGTTATATCTGTATATTTAGTTATTATTTTCTAGACTCAAAGCATTTCTTATACCCCGCTATAAGAGAGAAGAATTGTAATCCAAGAAAGTTATTCTTTAAAACCTTTTTATTTCTTTTTACTGAATTTCCGATACCCTGCAGTTCTTTTTAAGTTGCAGTAAAGCAAAGTTTTGTTTATAGAATTTTTAGGTATATTTGTTTTGCCGATGCGCAAATTTGCTTATTAAGGAAATGCATATGTGCAAACGAGTAATTTTTTAGCTGGCCAAGAAATACAAATAATCCGACCTTAATGAATTATAATATTATATTCTGGACGGAACTATCACCTTTTAAAGTGAACATTAAATTTAAATGTGTCATCCGGCAAGTGGCCCGATAAAGCCGAGGTTCTAAATTCGAAAAATTCGCTAATTTTTTTTTTTTAATTTTCGCTTGAAAAATCCTTCTCAAGTCGTCTAAAATACCCTTACCAAGAGCTAATTAACGTAAAATTGTGTGATCTTAGTAACAAAACAAAAACAATGTGTAGCCTTATCTCCGATCGTGCTATCGCCATTTAAAATGATAAGTTATTTACAGTACTGCCTGCGCTAACCTTGTAGATAAGATTTAACAATGAGTTATGTAAATTTTGATATCTGTTATGTAGAACTTGGTAATTAGGTTTTTCATCTCTGAAGCTGAGTAATGCAGTGAAAACTTCTCAGTTGTAGAAACTATTCTAAAAGACAACGCCTATAGGATATAATTATATTGCGGAGCACTAGAATTAACATACGAATATAGTATTCAGTATTTCCACTGCCTCGAAGAAATGATGGTCGTCTATATTTTAGTTTTTACCTTCTCAATCATCCTCAATTACATTGGTAACTATAATAGTGCAACAAAATATTGCCCTTGATTTATTTTTCTGGTAATTAAGAAGGTCAGCACTAGAAAAGACAAAAATATTATAGTAATATCTATTTTATATTATAATCCGATTCTATTTCTTCTTGCAGAGTTAATTTCGGGGTTCGAATGTTTACCAAATGGCGACCCTATTCCAGGTGTTCCTCGTGGCCGACCTTTATATATTTTATCAAATGCCCTTTCTGAAAGAAATAATTCACCTGAGAGGCCTCTTACTCCTGCCGAGGCTTCTCTTCGAGCCAGTTTCAGGTCTCCTAATGTCGACCCTCCGCTTTTCTCCAGAAACAGGTCTCCTCCTGTCGAACCTACTCTTCGTGTCAGGTCTAGGTCTCCTCTTGCCTGTTCTATGGATAATTACATAAAGCTTCCTTCTGCTGACGGAAATGGATATAGGCTTGAAGAACTAAAATTTATTCGGTTAATTCCCTATACGAGTTCGACCCGCATATTCGAACTCCGAAGATACACTTTTCCTGTCGGTAAACCAATTGTTATGAAGATAGGTCGAGTTCCAACTCAAGAACAAATTGTGTTGTCGACATCCGAAGGTGACGTCTTTGCAATATTGGAGAGTTTTAATGTATTTGCTGGAATGTATATGCAGAATGCTCGCTATAAAAAACGAGCGAAGATAAATATGACAAGCGGCAGGGTTTTTGCATTGACACGAGAAGAAATCATTGACACTCCAGTTGGGGTAAAGCGTTTAGTCACAAGGTGTTTTGAAGTATTTCGTGTAAACTGCACTCCTCTATAGAATTAATTTTTCTTAAATAGCTAAAGTAGCGCATAATGTTTGTGATCTAGAGTCTGATCAAAATGTTTTATGTAATGGGTGATCACATTAAAGTCATTTTGTTGTGATTTTTAAAGGCTTTATTCTTTTATCAGTGCCCTAGACAATCTTTATCCTCAGTTATATACAGGGTGTCCGAGAAGTTCTCTCATTACCTGTAACATCGCCTAGAAAAAAATTTTAATCGAAAAGTCTGACAAAATTTGGCTGATTGTGGCACAATAGTTTTTAAGCTTATATACACTTTTATATGAAATTGGTAAGGGTTATAATTTTGATACAATTGTAGGTTACGTTATTACGTAGGTTACTCTACAACAAATTTAGGTGAAATTTTTTTGGCGAAAACTACACGGAAAGAAATCTGGGCGGAGGAGGGTACCAGATACCATAGAACCAATAACGTCCGCGTGGGCTGGACCTCTATCGGTTCGAAAATGGAACTATGGCGGGTTCAATTCTTCGGGGGCCCGTCTGATTCGACTAACAAATTCACGACGTACCAGTGAACAGACAACATTGATTCTGCAAATACGGGACCAGAGTAAACCCACACTGGGAAAGCGTGCTGTTAAATGATGGACAATATTGGTTCTATAGTATCTGGTGCCCACCTCCGCAGAGATTTTTTCTTGTGTATGGATATTTCTAATAAAAAATTATTAGACTCAAAATACTATTTCTTATTGTTTAAATACCAATTTTTTTTATCTATTTCATGTTGTAGGATACACCAACAGTTTTTATGGGCAATAAGGATACAGATTTTTTAAAAATCAAGAATTTGGAATCATTAAGGTTATCTTATGATGCTTCACCGCAAATCGCTTTTCAAAACAAAAAGTCATTAAATCTAATGGATAGTAGATACTACGAAAACCAAAAATATATGTATTATTAAGACTTATTTAATATTTGAATTAAATAAATCAATATATGGTTTCTGAAAGCCTTTCATTAAAAAACTTATATACTAAATCATTAAACAAGAGTCGAAAAACATAGTAAATCATAGAAAGGTGAACTCCATAATAATACAATTACCAACGCGAATTGAAAAGAGAGTAAACAATAGTCTTGAAAGAAGATTTACTATCTGAATTCAAATTAATTTTTGCTGTTTGAAGCTGACTAATTATATGGAAATATTCCAGAAGTAGAATTATTCAGTCTCATCGAATTTCAAATATCGAGTTCAACTCTTGTACGTCTTTCGTCTGCTTGACAAAAATGATATTCGATTATAATTTGGTCTTTACCTTCTCAATCATCTTTAATTGTATTGGTAAATATAATAGTTTAAAATTTGTGCATTCAATTTTTCAAATATTTCTATGGTTTTTTGCAAATAAAAATAATTTTTCCAAAGATATTCGAATTTAGTACGAAATTTTATTATTTTCAAACTTGTGCAGGTTTTCCACAAAAAAGAACTACAGTCTAAGAAAATCCAAAAATTATTCACTAATAATATTTAGCAATCATTTTACATTTCCTCATCTTCTTTTTTTCTTCTATCTTTACTTTCCTTCACAAGTACTTTTGCTTTTCTTCACTAGTAGTGAAGGTCTGATCTTCTTCTCATAGCTAAGACCCGTGGTGGTGAACATTCTGTTATATGCTTATTTTTTTCTCCAGTGGCTATTTGGATCAGCGCCTTCTTAGTTGCGTCATCTGTACATTCGTTTCTCCTATTTTTAAAATCTATTCGAAAATCCGGTTTCTGTCACTATCAAATAGGGTGAAGCTCGGTATGATAAATAATCTCTGATTCCTGCTTTCAACCTAACCTACAACAATCTGTGAGACACAAATCCTTGATCCCTGAGACGCTCTCTTGCTCTTCTATTCATAAACAAACCAGTTCCTTAAATAAATTTGATTAACAATACAACATTTTTGTGAAATTTGAGTTTTGCATTCGGACACTCGGAGACGTTCGTTCGTGTTGCCAACATATTTTTTGAGTTTCGAAAATTTTCAAGATCTTGTTTCATTATAAAGGTTACTACTCTCATTTTTTTAATTATAGTTACATTTCGCATTAGTTCCCTTTCTTCGCGGACAGTCACATATACTCGGCTCACAATATTGTCGTAAGGGTTTCATTAAATATTAACGTAGTTAAGAAAAATTAAAAACTCCTCTTTCTTGTTGCAGATTTAGCTTCACAATTTGAATTTTTACCTAATGGCGCTTCTATTCCGGGTGTGCCTCGTTCCATACCTTACAATTTTTTTGAACGAAATAATTCGCCTGAGACTTTTCCTCGCCCTGCGGAGCCTGCTCTTCTTAACAGGCCTATGTCTTCTACTGGTAGGTCCAGGTCCAGGTCCAGGTCTCCTCCTGCGGAACGTCTACTTCATCCCAGGTCTAGGTGTCCTCCTGCCGAGCCTTCTCTTCATGTCAGTCCCAGGTCTCCATCTGCCGGGTCCATGGCTCTTTCTGAGAAGCTTATTTCTGCTGATGGCAATACATATGGACTTGAGCAACTAAAAGTTATTCGGCTCATTTCTTTTTCGAATTCGCACCGAATATTTGAACTTCGAAGATACACTTTTAATGCCGATAAACCAGTTTTTCTAAAAGCAGGTGAAATGCCACCAAAGAACAAATTGTATTATCAACTTCTGATGGTGACGTCTTTGCAGTACTGGAGAGTTTTAATGTTCTTGGTGGAATTTATGTGCAAAGTATTCGCTATAACCGAAGGGCGAAAATAAACATGGCAAGCGGCAGGGTTTCTGAAATGACCAAACAAGAAGTATCAGAAACTCCTGTAGGTGCCCGCCGCACAATCCCAGGGTGTTTTATGGTATTGCATGTAGACCGCACATAATTCGCAGCCATCTACATTATTGATTAATAAAATGTAAAAGTAAAATATAATGTTTACGATCCAAATTCAGATTAAAATGATTTATGTCACTTGTGATTATATTAAAAATTCTATGTGTTATGATTCCCGTAACTTCAATCTTTCTTTAATGTTGCTGCCAGTCTTTTCGTATCACTGTGAAAAACGTCGGAGTAAAAAGTAATACTTCGCATTCACGTGATATTTTCTAGAAATCTTCATTTCGAGAACATCAAATTAGAAGTGCAAAAATTTCGAATACATTTTATTCTGAAATTTTTTGCAAGGATGTTATATATGTATATTTATTTAGTATTGTTTTAATTCAAAGCATTTATTATACCACGATACAAGAGAGAAGAACTGTAATCCAAGAAAGTTATTATTTAAAAAAATTGTATTTTTTTAATTGAATTTCCGATACTCTGTGGTTTTCTTTAGTCAAATGAGAGCATAGTTTTGTTTATGGCATTTTTAAATATATTTTGATTTTCCCGGGATGCAAATTTGCTTATTTAGGAGTTGCGTATGTGCAAGCGAGATATTTTTCAACTTTTCAAAAAATACAAAATTATCCGATCCTAATGAATAACAATTCTAAATTTAGGGTTCAAAATTTTTCTGTATAAAATACGAGAGTAGTAAAAAGTTAAAAAAAACTATTGTCTATTAAAAATTAGCCTTGGCTTTAAAAAATAACCGCAACATCTAGAATATATATTGATAAGAAAAAATTAGAAAGCTTATTAGCTTCTGAGTTAAAAGAGCCCTAGGAAAATTAATTTAAATCACTATTTATATTCTGGACGACATATACCATCTCTGCGAAAAATTTCAGATTAACAAGTATTCAACATTTTCGCACTTCTAATTTGATGTTGTCGAAATGCAGATTTCTAGGAAATATCGCGTGAATGCGAAGCATTACTTTTTACTCCGACGTTTTTCACAGTGATACAAAAAGTCTGGCAGCAACATTAAAGGAAGATTAAAGCCACGGGAATCATAACACATAGACTTTTTAATATAATTACCAGTTGCAAGGACCAGTTTCATCAGAATTTGGATCGTAAACATTATATTTTAGCTTTAAATTTTATTAAGGGGCCGTCCTTAAAATTACGTCACGCATTTCAAGCTCTCCTGAGACTCCCCCCCCTCCACCCTGTAACAATCCGTAACAAAATAAATTTACCCCGCCCCCCCCTCCCCTTATTGTACGTAATTTTTGGTTTCGAGAAATAATAAGTTATGTGACCGGAAATTGATGGAAATTTTTATTATATAAGATGATACTTGCTTGGCAGGTGAAAAATTCTACATATTAATACTTTTAAATATGTAATCAAGATTTACAGAAGATGTATATAAACTTAGAAATAAAAGCAGTTCAACTATTCATCCTAAAAAACCGTTCTGTATCGAATGATACGTATTCATAATTCTTTTAGTAAATTAAATTTGTATGTCTGCTCCATCTGTGTCTTCTGTCCATGTGTTTTGTAACCAATCGTTCAAGGGCGAAATTATTGGCACGAAACCTTCTTGGTTCAGCGTTGACTGATCCTCAATTTTCTCGCTATCGTAATCGAGACTCTCAATATCAATCCATTCCACTTCCTCAGTGAATGGACCTTCAAAGAGGCACAGGACTTTTCTTTCCCGTTGGGCAATTATCCTTCGGGGTCGAATTCTTGAAGTTTCGAGCGATGCCCCACGAGGGTGCATGGCCTTTCGATGCTTCAAAGCGCCTTTCTTAGATGAAGTGTAAAAGCCACAGAATTTACAAACTCTGCTAGTAAGATCCTTCTGGATTGAGGGCCAGAAAAATCATATGGCAAGACTGGAAATTGCCCTTGTTCTGGTTTTATATTCAATGATAAACGCAATAGAACAGGAGCGAATTTCGCTTCTGCCTTATTTTCAGGTTGTGGTACTATTTCATCAAACCTGATGGAGTTTGCTTCAATGGATATGGGGGCGGCATGCATCCTTCAGGAAGCACTGATTTCAGATTACTTCTGAACTCAGGGCAGTAGTAAGTTTTTCCGCATTTTATGATCTGCGAAAAAATGATTGATTTCAGTCTTTAATACATGTTAGCATCATACTAGTTAAAATTTGCATCTTTATTTGTATAAATTTAAGTAATTATACATTTGAATTCCTGTAAGCAATAATGACTCTCAAAAACATGACGGTAGTACCAATCTGAACTGGGAAGCTCTGGGATTTGCAATAATTCAGCTGACCGAGAGATATATTCCGCAGTCACGGAATGTTCGTCAATTTCCATTTGACTCCATATCTCACATAGACTGTTTCCGGCGTAATCAAATTTTTGCATTTATAGGTCTTTATCAATAGTAATACCTTGGTCATTTAAATTTTTCCAAAGTGATCGTGAGGAATAACAAGGCCAGAAAGCTCTTTGCTGAGTGGAGCCATCCTTCTTTCCACACAATTGAAGGCACTTCTTCCTGGTGCATTCGTGAATATAAAAAGAGCATCTAAATTCATATATTTAAAATGCTTGATCCCGTGAGTGATAACTTTCTCGTATCTGAAATTTTTTTTTATATTTGATAGATGTAGAGATTGACGTTCTATGATGAAGATCTGTTCCTTCATCATGACCTTTGTATTACAGTCAAGTAATGCAAGCATACCTAGGATTTTCGTCTGGTCCGCCATCTATTGACAACATCCAAATAGGCTTTAGAAGCCCATTGCTATTCTTAATGATAGACTCAAAACTTTAAAGCTCTACAAGTCGTTGAAGATCATTAGCGTTTGTCGAGGCGTTTGTCAAGATCAAGTTTGAGCTTCTTTATACGTTGACGATTCGCCGTGTCTCCAAAACCTGCATCGCGCTTTTGTATCTCAAAACGAAGTGCACCTTCTAGATCTTGGATCTTTAATTTTAGAGTTTCTGAGCTGGAGTAGAAAACTTTCGAGTCGTCAAATTCGTTAATGAACTTTGAAGTTCTTCATCTTGATCTTCATTAGTACTTAACAGTACCTGTTTTTCTGTTCCATCACCTGTGATCATTCGAATTGATATTTATGAAACTTTTTGTATTATCTTAATTTTTTATTTATCATTTGTCCTTTTTTACTAGGATCTTTTGAGACGGCTTCATCATCACAATTCACAGAAATGACCTTGGACGTTGAAGTTGCTCCTATCGAACAAGATGCAACAGAACTGGATTTCTGTAGTACATACGAAAAATATTTTACAAAATCTGCCTGCTTGGCGGGAACATACTCGTCGTGCGCAGTTCGCTTCGCTTGCAAGTTTGAGCGCGCCTAGGACGTAGTTTCACCGCAAAATGGAATTTTTGATTTTTCATTGTTTTTTATGTAATCAAAATTTGAATTTTCAATTCTTCCAGAAAATTCGAAAAGTCGTTATGATAATTTTGTAGGGAATTCAAAAAGCAACATGTTCCCTGTCTTGACTTCTTTCATATCATGCGTTATTTGGTTAAAAAAATTTTTTTTCGTTTTGTAAGTGCTTTAAGTCTTTCATTTTTTCCTGAAAAAAGTCATAAGAAGAAAATTCTTGCCTTTTTGAGTACTACCAATAACCGTAGACATTTTTTTTAAATTTTTATCCAAAATGGCTGGCTAACGAACTTGACCTTTAGTTTAGGACACTAAAACAATATACCAAAGGCTAATTTTACTTGTCAATTCTTCCAAAGTTATCGTGCTAAGAAACTAAAAATCTACAGGCACACATACATACAAGGTGAAATTTCTAAGAAAGAAAAAAAAAATTCCAAAAGCAAAAACTTTAACAAAATAAGGTTTTTCGGCCCAAAAAGAGAAGAGAATAAAATTTATCTAAATGTTGAATCTTTAAAACAAACGACGAATATTCTGTACAAAAACAGAATTTTCAACCAGAAAATATGAATTTTTAGAAAAAAAAAACCAAGCAGATTATTTTTTCTAACAAAAAAGGAGAATTTCCATATAAAAAGATCAATTAAAAAAAAATTGGAAAAGTTTCATTTTAAGTTTAGGAAATGTATTTTAAACAAACAAACAAATTACAAAAAATAGTTTAATTTTCATCCATAGAAACATTTAAATAAAAAAGCAAATTTATAATAAATTAGTTAAATTTTCACCTGAGCAGCTAAATTTTTAAGTAAAACATATTAATTTTCAAATAAAAAACATCAATTTTAACAAAATAGTTTAACTTTCCACCAAAGAGATGAATTTGCAACTAAAAAAATATAAATCTTAAAAAAAAGATTTATTAACAAAATGGTTGAAACAAACAAAATTTTGAAGTAAAATAATTGAATCCTCTAGCAAAAAAGATTAATTTTCAACCAAAAAATTGCACTTTCACCCAAGAAAAATGCAATTTCTACTAAAACAGATCAATTCTTAAATTAAAAATATTATTAAAATGTTTTTTTTCATCAAACAAATTTTAGTTGATTTTTCAACACTAAAATATGAATTTTCAGCAGAAAGTAAAATTTCTATAAAATAGTTGAGTTTCCGCCTAATAAGGATGACTTCTCAACAAAATTATTGTATTCTCAATCAAATAATAAAATGTATAACTAAAAAGATAATATTTAGGATGCAGCAGCTGCAAAAAAATAAGTGTAAATATAAATACAAAGCAAGTAAATTACTAACAAAAATATTATATCAAGGTTACAGCAAAATTTAATTTTGAAAACTTTTTAATTTTTCCCTGATCAATTTTTCATCTTCACTGACCATTAATATTCAAAGACCATAATTTTAACCTTGTAACAAAAACTTTCGAGATTTTTTTCAAAAACCCTTACTTTTTCCTGATTTTCTGGTTTTACTTGATCTACGGCCGCCCTGAACTAATATGGGTAGCGAGCAACAAGCATCTTTCTCTATTAGGTACGGCTTTAACCTTCATAACAATTTCTATAATTTATTATAATTTAAATTTTTTATTTATGGAAGGAAATAAAAATAAGAGTTAATTTACCCACCTTAAGGAGCGAAAGTATATTTTGAGACTTTTTTTTGCTGATGAAGAGAGGTAATCTTTTATTAAATTTTCAGCAGCAGCAGCCAGCTGATCTTTTTACTTGTTTTCATGTTTTAATTTTTCCAAATTTCATTTAGATTTATCTATGCCTGCTGCGGTGGTAATTTAGGATGACTTATTTTATATGCACCGAATAATCTTTTGTAAATATCGCCAATATCAGCCGACATTTTGATAAAAAGAGCAACTTTATTTACGTTGGATAAAATTTTGAAACGAAAAAGCGTGCTCGCACGTGCTTGGTGTGTCACATAACCGAGTACTTCCCCGTACAGTTATGATACAAACGGAGATCATAGATGGCAATTTGATTCGTGTATAAGCTAGGTTCGTTTTTTCGCTAGCCAGGTTTCTTTGGCGCGTAAAGTTAAATTCCTACTAACTTTCTGTGCGATTACTGCGAACTTCTTTGTTTCATTAGCGAGTTTCCGAAAATTACGTACATGGGTCAAATCCCTCCCCCCCTTCCGTGACAAATCATAACAGGATCTCTCGACATCTCCCCCCCTTTGAGCTGCTACGCAATTTAAGTACGGTCCCTAATCAATAATGTAGATGACTGCGAGTTATGTGCGGTCTACATGCAATACCATGAAACACCCTGGGATTGTGCGGCGGGCACCCACAGGAGTTTCATATACTTCTTTTTTGGTCATTTCGGAAACCCTGCCGCTTGCCATTTTTATTTTCGCCCTTTGGTTATAGCGAATATTTTGCATATAAGTTCCACCAAGAACATTAAAACTCTACAGTACTGCAAAGACGTCACCATCAGAAGTTGATAATACAATTTGGTCTTGTGTTGGCATTTCACCTGTTTTTCGAAAAATTGGTTTATCAGCATCAAAAGTGTATCTAAGAAGTTCAAATATCCGCTGTGAATTCGAAAAAGAAATGAGCCGAATAACTTTTAGTTGCTCAAGTCCAAATGGATTGCCATCAGAAGAAATAAGCTTCTCAGAAGGAGCCATGGCCCCGGCAGATGGAGACCTAGACCTGTCGCAAAGAGAAGGCTCCACAGGAGAAGAACGAAGCGGAGATTCGGCAGGGGGAGCCATTGACCTGGCAAGAGGAGACCTGGGACTGACACGAAGAGAAGGCTCGGTAGGAGGACACCTAGACCTGGAATGAAGTAGAAGTTCCGCAGGAGGATACCCGGACCTGGACCTGCCAGTAGAAGACATAGGCCTGTTAAAAAAAGCAGGCTCTGCAGGGTGAGGAAAAGTCTCAGGCGAATTATTTCGTTAAAAAAAATTGGAAGGTCTGGAACGAGGCACACCCGGAATAGAAGCGCTATTAGGTAAAAATTCAAATTGTGAAGCTAAATCTGCCACAAGAAAGAGGGGTTTTAAATTTTTCTTAACTACGTTAATATTTAATGAAACCCTTACGACAATACCATATTATGAGCCGAGTATATGTGACTGTCCGCGAAGAAAGGGACCTACTGCGGGAAAAATCGATTCTTATTTTCTTACACGAATGGATAGTTTTTACGTTACTCTTACATTTCCAATAATCACAATTTTTTAAGTTAATTACTATTCTTGCTTTTAAGCTACAAACATAGACATAATAAGCGTACGCGGAGACAAAACGAGAGGCCTGCGAAAAACCAGCCCCACCACTTATCACTAGTGGGTAGAGTCGAAGCGAACTGATGCGAGCGGATACGACGCCTAAAGGTGCAGTGGCAAGTGTAGAGCTGCTTTTCGTAGACGCATCCCCACTACTCACATGCTGGCTTGCGAACTCTGCTACAATCGCCCGTCCTCTAAAATTCAGCTTTGATGCATTAGGTACTTTTCTTCGCGGTCGATCACATGTATAAAAAAAAAGAAAAACGGTTTCTTAGTTCTTAAAATCTGATTGAAAGCATTTAAATAAAGTGAATAATTTGAATTTTGAGAAAACACTCCGTTTTGATCACACTGTAAAAAATCTCTAAGTGAAAAGAAAATGTATCTACATATACAACAATAATTTCCTGAGAAACTAAAAAGCTTAAGAAAAAGATGAAAGTGAATAATTTCATATCAAACATATTTTTAGTATATTCTTCCCAGCTCAGTACAAAGTACAGAATTCTCTTAATTGAAGAACTAAATATGTAAAAAAATGTAATTTAATAATTGAAAAATTCCTGGTCTCCGTGTTCTTCAGCATTATATAAACAATCATTATAGAAGTGATGTTATAGGCGTAATCTGATATAATAGCTTGTTCTTCTGAGATGTTTACATTTTATTAGGGAGTTTCAGAACAAAGAAAATGTTTTTACTAAATTCTTTGAAACTGATATCAAAATTTATACACACTATCGTCGCAGATATTTAGCTAATATCCAGTTCATCATGGAAATGGCAAAACACGGAAAATTTCTGTTCCTGGACGTACTATCTAATAACACATAAGTTATAAAGGGAATTACAAACCGTAACAAAAATTCTAATATAGAGCATTAAACTAACAATCTAATTAATAAACAATAACAAAATACGAGTACACTTCAAAAACCAAAGCATATTTAGAACACCTGCAAAAATAGGATTAGTTGCGAAGAAGTTGCCTGGCGAAATGTATTTATAATTTACAAAATGAGAATAGCAACCTTTATAATGAAACAACACCATGAAAATTTTCTAAACTAAATAAATATGCTGCCAACACCAACAAAGTCTCGAAATGACTGAATGCAAAATTTAAATTTAAATTTCACAAAAATGATGTATTGGGAATCAAATTTAGTCAAGGAACTAGTTTGATTGTGAATAAAAGAGTAAGACAGCATATCAGGTATCCAAAATTTGTGTCTCACAGATTGTTGTGGGTTAGACTAAAAGTAGGAATCAGAGATTATTATTTATCATAACGAGCTTCGTCCCATTTGATGGCGATTCGAGCGATATAAAAGACGCCTTCTTAGACAGTTTTTGTATGATGCAACAAGGTCTTTCGATCAGTGTGAAACTCTCTTTCCACTAAAGGATATGAATCCAACGCCAGAGTAAAGAAAGGGTGCTGGGTAATTTTAGAGGATCCAACACGGAGAAAAAGATATCGCACAATGATATCGCAAAACAACTATATTGAAAGAAAGTGCAATATAATAACGTACAAGCAGGTCCCGTGGCTTTGTACGATATTATAATGCACTAATATCGCTTGGCCACTACTATTCGAAAAACACGTGCTTACTGGAACAAGCCTATTGCTTCGTACCGCTATAACAGTTTAACCTTGTCGTTTCGGCCGGTGTATTGTTTAGAACTCTCGCGAGACTTTTTAAAAAGAATCTGTTATGTGTTGCTGTGGCTGAATTTGTTGATAGAATCAAAAGTGTTTACAGAAGAACAAGTAAGTATTTCATGCGTCTATTTGATATGGATAATACTTTTATTACGACTCTAAGTAATCAAAAATACATACATAACCTGAAACTTGTTTGATAAAAATGTTATCCAAACTTTTCTTTATGTTTTATAAAAGCAATGGTAGATGAATTTGTAATCAGCCTGCTGCAAGAGTTTAATTTGCCAGAACTCATACCGAAATTCGAAGGTATTAAAATATACTAATAAATTAAGCAGGTTTTTTTTCAAACAAAATTCTGATAATTTCAACTATCATTGCATGAGTAAATAGTTTGTAAATTACACATTTTTATATAATATATAGTACGCTTCAACAGTTTACTGAATTTATAACACCAAAAAAACTAACAAATAATAAGACATTTTTTATTGTATTTGAGATTTCGATTTTACTTTTTAATTTTAAAATCCTTTAAAAAATTTGATGTTTTTCTGCATCAGGTAAGATATTGCCTCTTTTGCCTTCGATAATATCACTTCGGGTAGCTCGGTATTTCAATCCAAGTATTCTGGTGCTCTTGGCATTTCTTTTAATGAATCAGGTAAGATTTTTACTTTTGTATTCAAGAAAAAAACATCATTTTTAATTATGTTTGTTCCGAATTTTAGAAATGTTCAGAAAAATATCCTTTTAACTTTGATTTTAATCATTTTTTAAATAATTAGTTTAATTTTAATCTTTTCCAATTATAATGTCACTCAAATGCGTAATTGGAAAACCTTTCACTTTGAAAATTTCCATTTTATATTTAAAAACTAAGCGTAAATTTCAATATAAGAATTTTGAAATTCAATTTTAAAGACTTAAAGAAAAAAAAATTAGTAGCGTTCAAAATGGAAGATTTTTGATTTAAAAAAAAAACATTTTTAGTTGATCAACTGTAAATATATATCAATCATTTTTTTTTTAATTGCACTTTAAGATTTCAAAAGTAAATAATAATTGATGGCATAAGACGATTTGGAATCAGTCCACAATTTTAGAATGTCCAGATTTTTACGTTGAGAATTTCAATTGTAGTCTTATTAGTTAAACAAATTGAACGCCCTATTGAATCTTTATAAACTATTTTTAATTTCAAAATAACTTAAAAATAATATATTTACAATCAAAGACTTTTATTTAATTTGAAATATAATTTCACTCTAAAATATTCCATTTTTGAACCATATAATTTGAAATTTTTCGATTAAGAAATAGAGCAGTTACTTAGTATTTATAAATATCTGACTGTTCCTTAAAAGTCAATAATTATTAATTAAACATTTAAAACTTCGATTAAGTTGAAGTGATATTTAGAAGATTTAAACGATTTTAAATTAATTAAAAATTGGAAATGATTTCAAATAATTTTATCGACGTGTCTACGTGTACCGACAAAATCCAACTATTCGTACCCATATTTTGGTGCAAATAGGCCGCCGCCTAATTTAAAATCAAATACAGATTTTTGCAAATTTTGAACTAAAAATCTAGAAGCTTCTTAAGAATCTTGGCAAACTTCAGAAGAATAAAAAGCGTTTCCTCGGAAAATTGAAAATGAATTTTTAATTTAATGAACTAATTTTGAGAGAATATTTGAAAACATTTATGAGGATTTACAAAATTTTCAAAAATGTATGCGGAAGATTTTTTGAGATATTCTTTAATTTAGCAGAATTAAAAAAAAACTAATTTGAAAAAATGTAAAACAGCATGGAGATTTTAAAGTTTAAAAATAAAATACCAAAGCATTTTAAGAATTTTTAAACTATTAAAAATAAATATAATTTAACTTTTCATTTGAACGGGAGACCTTAAATTTTGTAATAATTTATAGTTGGAACTGAAGTTTATCCAGAATAAGAACAATTCTTGAAAAATGTTCGAAAAGAAAAAAATTTTCAAATTTTAACAAATTCTGAGTTGAAACTGATATTTATCTAAAAGAATTATAACATTTGTTTTGAAAATGGGAATTTTAAAATTTAAATAAATTCCGAGGTGGAACAGGGATTTTTTTTAAAGAATTAATTTTAAGTTGAAGCGGAATATTTTCGGAACAAATTAAAATTATGAATTGGAACAGGGAATTTTACTAAAAAAATTATAATTCTTATTTAAAACGGAGAAGCTTCGAAATGTATTAAAATTCTGGATTTGAACAGAGAATTTTCAGTTTTTAACTCATTCTGAGATGTAATTGAAATTTATCCAGGAGAATAATGATTCTTAATGGAAAATCGAATTTTCCAAACCAAATTATTATCCTGTGCTGAAA
>NC_046657.1:45934198-45936863 GCF_010883055.1 Belonocnema kinseyi
TAATACACTACATTACAAGAACCTACACTGTGAGAGTGTTTGCGATTGGCTAAGAAAAGTATTTGTAAAATTCCGGTTTATATTTGATCCACCCTCGTATATCCCTAACCTCAGTGACACAGACTTTCTGAATTGAGTTTTTTATCGCATCGTATTCAACATCGCAGTTGTGTTGTCCTATAGACTCATCTCCGAATTGTCTCCTGAAATAGTCTCTGAAAGACTCTAGTATTCTGTCGGCATTATATACCATTTCCCCCTTACTATTTCTCATGTTGACAAATTCTGTACTTTTGTTCCCTTTCATCTTTTTATAAAGCAGTTTCTTGCTTCCTTCAAAGTCGCTTTGTATTTTCATCTCTTCTTCTGCATTGTAGTTTAATTGTATCTTTACGTTCCTTAACTAATCGCTTGAGTATCCTGTTTTCGCGTCTATAATCATTTCTACGTCTATTTCTTTCTTCATGGCTAAGACCTGCGATTTTCAAAGTTCTCCTGTACGCTTCTCTCTTTGCTTTTTGGGCAGCCTGTATTTTATCAAGCCACGACTCATCACCAGACATTCTTCCTACAACTGCGATACCACACACTTCGATCGTACATCTAACAAGGATATCCCGTAACTTTGCGCAGGCGCCCTTTATATCTTTGTTTTTTATACGGTCCTCCCATGTTGCCCTATCTATGCTTTCGATTATCTTATTTTGGGAATAAAGTGATATATTTTTTTGTTTTTTTTACAAAGCTCATGAGATTTTACGTCAATTATCTCTTGATACAGTTATTCTAGACGATTTGAGAAGGATATATATTAGGCGAGAAGTTTTTAAACAAAATTAGTGAATTTGTCGAATTTCGAACCTCGACTTCAACTCTTATACGTCCTTCGTCTGCTTGGAAAAAATGATAGTCGTTTATGTTCTGATCTTTACCTTCTCAATCATCTTTTATTGCATTTGAAAAAATATAATAGTATAATATATGCACATTTAATTTTTTTAATATTTTTAAGCTTTTCGCAAATGAAAATAATTTATTAAAAGACATTCGCATTCATTCCGAATTTTTCTTCTTTTTAAACTTATTGAGGATTTTCACCAAACAAAACTACATTCTAAGCAAATCCAAAAATTATTTACTAATATTATTTAGAAATCGTTTTGCATGTGCTTATCTTTTTTTTAATCTATCTTTACTTTTCTTCACTAGTACTTTTGCTTTCCTTCACTAGTCGCGAATGTCTGATCCTCTTCGCATAGTTAAGATCTGTGTTGTTGAACTTTATGTTCTTATTTTTTGCTCTGGCGATTGTTTGGATTTCATCATTCTACCACGCATCATCAGACATTCTTCCTAGTACAACCACAATACCACACATTTTAGTTGCACTCCTATTAATGAGATCTTATGTCATAGCCGATGCACCCTCTAGATCCATATTTTTTATTAACGCCTTCTAAGTTGCCTCACCTGTATATTCATTTATCCTATTTCTTAAATCTATTCGGACTTACGGTTTCTGTAGATTCTCAATCTGGATTCGCTTTTCTTCTCCGCCAGTTGTACATGTGCATCATTTTATACCAGAAACAAGTATTTGTAGTAAATAAGCCCTTTTCTAAGCATGAGCTAAATAATCTTTTTCCGTTATCATTTGCTCTTCACCGAGAAAACGAAATTGCATGAATTGCAATATATACCGCAATTCCTGCGCTATATAGCGTAATTATCGCATTATAATGTAGGTGATATAAAACCGTATACGCCTATTTTATTATAAAGACATGTTATGAAAATCAAATATCACAACTCGACAGTCATAATTAAGTATTATTTCGTTAAATTTGTTTGCATTATGTTGTAATTTAATTATTATTTATACCACTCTAACCTCAAAATCTCAACATTGAGATGATTTTTTCGCCTTTCGTCGTATAAAATACTGTTCAATATTTGTGTGAAAGGTTACTTTTAGCGAATGCGACTTTTTTCACTTGCATCGCTCATGCGAGAAACGCCTCATCGATAAATAATCACTCTTTGAGTAAAGTTTTCCGCTAGCATTTGTACTAGGAGTAGTGTCGGTTTTCTTTTTAGGAGGTACAAAATAAACATTAGCCAGCTCTTTGGAAAATTCTTTTACTATTTCATCAGCTGCCTTTTGAAAAATTACATTCCAAAATATCTCGGCCAGTTTTTGTGCCACGCAAAACGTATTTCAACCCCTGTCAAAGACGTTCAATGTAACGGATTTTATAAAAATGAATACGGAATTAAACTGTTTTCTGTCACTATATTATCACTTACACCTTTAAAGATTTCGCTACAAGACTCGTCAACTTTTTTCCGTTAAGTTTCTCGTAATTCATGTGGAGATTCATTTAAGAGTTCATCAGTGATATCTTCTAACGGATATTCCAAAGGTAATGGTACATTCAAGTGACTGCTTTCCTCTGAACCAAAATATTTATGAAATTAAGCTAATATATTTTTCATAATCACACTGGCATTTTCACACATCGAGACTTTTAATTTTTGTAAGAAAATAAATTGCGAATAAAGGTAGGAACAAAATGAGCATTTTTTAGATTTTATAAAACAGAATTTGAAATATTTTAGAGATAAAATATGTAAAGATATGTCTTAAATATTATAAACACAATTT
>NC_046657.1:45936963-45962484 GCF_010883055.1 Belonocnema kinseyi
AGTGGACGAGAAAGTGTGGAAAATGTGAGTCATAATTGACGTCCAAGATCAAGTGTCTCTGGCGATAACATTGGTGCAGTTCGTGACCTTATTGAAAGTGACCTTATTGGAGGAAATGCACTGGGAAACCCTTGAGCATCCTCCATACAGCCCAGATTTGTCACCCTGTGACTATCATTTGTTTGCGCCCATGAAAGATGTACTTGGAGGATTGCGATTTGAGAACGATCAAGATGTTGAGGAATTCGTGCGCAATTGGTTGATGAGTCGACCTCAAAGTTTCTACGAGCAAGGAATTAAAAAGCTTCCAAACCGCTGGAAAAAATGTGTAGAGCGTGAAGGAGACTATGTAGAAAAATAATCAATAGTATTTTTGTATTGTTTTATAAATAAATAAATAAATATTACAAAAGAATTCCGGTTAATATTTGATTCACCCTCGTAATTAAGAACTTGAAAAACGGTAAGGCTGTTGGTGTAGGCGGTATTAACGCTGAAATGCTTAAACATGGTGGCGAGAGCATACCACATAGACTGTGCGAATTGATAAATTTATGTTTCGAGATGAGATACGTCCCAGACGATTGGAGAAAAATGATTATCGTACCATTATACAAAATAAAGGGAGATAAAAGCTACTGCAATAATTACAGAGAGATTAGCTTATTAAGTACCGTAAGTAAAATATACTCAAAAATACTTATTCGTAGGGTAATGCAAATAACAGAAGCAAAGATTTGAGAAGTCCAAAGTGGGTTTATGCCACAAAGGTCATGTACGGATAAAATATTTAGCTTAAGGCTAATAACAGAAAAAAGTGCATTTGTTGATCTAGAAAAACCTTTTGACAATGTAGATAGAAGTAAACTTTGGGATGGATTCAATGGATTGATCCCACAAACTATAAAAAAAATATATACGGGTAGCAAAGCGAGTGTAAGTGGGAATAGGAAATTGAGTGACTGTGTCGATATTATTCAAGGAGTTAGACAAGGATGCGTTATGTCTTCATGGTTATTTGAATTATTTATGGACAAGTATTTAAGAATAGCTCTTTTCGACGCAAAGGGTGTGGATCTCGAAACAGTAAGGGTACGTGGGTTAGCGTTCGCAGATGATAAGGTTGTTAAGGCAGAGTCTATCGAAGAGTTACAAAGAATGTTGAATAAACTAGATGCAAGCATGAAGAGCATGGGCCTTAAAAATTAACGCAAATAAAAAAAACCTATGATGTTCGAAGGAAAGAGTGAGAAAACACTATGCAATATTTTATTAAATGATGAGAGAATTGAGCAAGTTGATAAGTTCGCATATCTTGTTAGCTTATTTACTAGGGACGGGAAGATAGATAAGGAATTAGATAGATGCAGAAACGAATGTAAAAAGGTTATTGGTAGAGCAGGTCCCCTTATCAGAAGTAGAAATATATCAAATAATGCTAAAATTGCTATACATAATTCTATATTTGTACCGACTCTACTATACGGTAACGAGACATGGACTTATCAAGGAAAGATAAGAGTAAAATTAACGCAATTGGCATTAGATTCATGCGCATAATACGCGGGAAAACTCTGATGGACAAAGTAAGTAACGAGATAATTCTAAAAGAATGTGGTGCAGAAGAGACGCTAGTAGACACATGGGAAAGAAATCGTTTGAGATGGTTCGGACATGTTGAGAGAATGCCAAATGAACGACTAACGAAACAAGTGTATCAAGGTAAAGTAAATGGCAGCGTGCCCAGAGGTAGACCGCGGAAAGAATGGTTAGAATGTGTGAATGAGATACGAGTTAGAAGAGACATAAGAAGTCACCGAAACACGATAGCCTGCATGAAAAAATGCATGGGCATAAAAGAAGCTAGAGAAGTATGCCAGGACAGGAACGTAGGGCTGCAGATAGTTAATTAAAAGAGTGTATGTAGAGTGAATGACGCCTGAAACAAAAGACCTTGGCCACTGATGGACCCAAGTAGGGAACCTTACATAACCACACATTACTCCTTTCCCCACCGAGTGAGTCACGCCTAACCCGAAAGGGAAATGGCATAATGGTGATATATATCTCCGATCGCGCTATTGTTACTGAAAGTGATCAGTTATTTATAATGTTGCTCGCGCTAGCCTTGTAGATAAGATCTGACAGTGAGTTATGTACATTTTGATATCTGTTATGAAAAATATAGTAATTAAGTTTTTGGTCTTTCAAGCTGAGGAATGCGATGGAAATATCTTAGTCACAGAAACTATTCTATGAGATAACGGCTACACGATATACTTATATTGTAGAGAACTAAAATTTACGTACGAATATAATAATAAGTCTTTCCTTTGATTGAAAAAAAATTATGGTCGTTTATACTTTAATCTTTACCTTCTCAGTCGTCCTCAATTCCATTGGTAAATGTAATAATACAACAGTACAATATATTCACAAAGATATTATCTATTGATTCTGAAGTGAAAATCTTAGTTTTCATCAGTTATTTAAAATATTGTCGTTGATTTCTTTTTCTGTTAATTTATATAATATACATTAAAAAAGATAACAATATTATAGTAATATTTATTTTATATTCTAATCGCCCCCTTTTTATTGTTGCAGAGTTAAGTTCAGGGTTCGAATGTTTACCAAATGGTAGCCCTATTCCGGGTGTTCCTCGTGGTCAACCTTCATATTCTTTATCGAATGATTTTCCTAAAATCAATAATTCACCTGAGAGGCCTCCTTCGTCCACCGTGTCTTCTCTTCGCGCCAGACCTAGGTCTCGTACTGTTGAGCCTCTGCTTCTTTCCAGGACCAGGTCTCCTCCTGTCGAACCTACTCTTCGTATCAGGTCTAGGTCTCCACCTGCCTGTTACACGGATACTTACATAAAGCTTCCTTCTGCTGACGGAAATGGATATGGAATTAAAGAACTAAGATTTATTAGGTTAATTCCCTATACGAGTTCAAACCGCATATTCGAACTTCAAAGATACACTTTTCCAGCCGGTAAACCAATTGTCATAAAGAAAGGTCCAATGCCAACCCAAGAACAAATTGTATTGTCGACATCCAACGGTGACGTCTTTGCAATATTGGAGAGTTTTAATGTCCTTTCTGGAATGTATATGCAGAATGCTCGCTATAGAAAACGAGCAAAAATAAATATGATAAGCGGCAGGGTTTCCGCATTGACACGAGAAGAAATCATCGACACTCCAGTTGGTATCAAGCGTTTAGTCACAAGCAGTTTTGAAGTAATACGTGTAAACCGCAATCCTTTATAGAATTATTTTTTCTCAAATAGTTAAAGAAATTCATAATGTTTGTTGTCTAAAGTCGGATAAAAATGTTACATGTGATCACATTAAAACATCAATTTGTTGTGATATTTGAGTCTTTTTTCTTTTATCAATGACTCAGCCAGTCTTTATCTGTATAAATTTGGCTATTTGTGATACAATAGTTTTAAAGCCTGTACACACTTTTACACAATATCTTTTAAGGTTTATAATTTTAAAACAATTTTAGTTTGCGTTTGCGTTCGAAACAAAACATATTTTAAAGTTTTCCGGCAAAAACTATGGATATTTTTAATAAAAAATTATTATATTTAAAAGAATATTGACTATTTTTCAAATAACAATACAATTTCTTCAAACTTTTGTCAAATTATTGAGTACGCTAGCAGTTTTCATTGGAAATATCGATACAGATTAAAAAAATATTAGGAATTTTGGAAACATTGAAGTTTATGTTAAAATGCGCAACCGCAAATCGTTTCTAAAACAAAAGGTCATTAGATTCAAAAGAATTTTTGAAGGACTTTAAGTCATGTTAGTGTTTTTCGTCTGAAATTGCTATTTTTTAAATGAGGCAAGAATTTTAGTGTCTATACGTTGTACAGAGATATTGTGTACTAATTGAGAATTTAATATAATAGATTCCATCAACTATCAATATATATTTTCCTTGCTTTTGCTTTTTATTATTGTGGATGGTAGATCATAACGAAATACGGAAATATTGTATGAAAATTGATTTAATATTTCAATTGAGTAAATGAAAATATGTTTTAAAAAAATAGCCTTTTTATTTAAAAAATTAAAATGAAACTATAACATTTAAAAAGAGTAAAAAAACTTTGTGAATGATAAAGCAGTAAACTCCCTGATAATACAATTACTGGTGCGAATTTAAGAGAGAGATAACATTAGGTTTCATAAGAGATTTACCATCTGAATTTAAATAAAATGGTTTTTTCTTGAAGATGACTAATATAACATGTAAACATCCCAAAAGAAAAAGCTATTTTATGAGATAATGCCTGTACGATGTATTTATATCATGTAACACTCAAATTAATACATTAATACATTATTCAGTCACTCCTCTCCTTATGAAAAATGATGGTCGTTTATATTCTGGCCTTTACCTTCTTAATCATCCATAATTCCACTGGTGAATATAATATTATAATACGTGTAAATTTAAATGTTAAAATATCTTTAAGCTTTCCGCAAATGTTTATAATTTATTCAAAGGTATTCGCATTTAATCGGAATTGACTTTTATTCAAACTTGTTGAGGTTTTGAAAAAAAACCACAGTCTAATCATATCTAAAAATTGTTCATTAATAATATTCACCAATCGTTTTGCATTTTCAGCCTTTCTTTTTCTTATTTTATCTTAACTTTCCTTAACTAGTGCTTTTTCTTTCGTTCAGTAGTAGTGAAAGTCTGATCCTCTTTTTATAGCTGTGACCTGTGATGTTTAACTTTCTGTTTCACGCTTATTTTTTCTCCGACGGCTGCTTGGATTTTATCATTCCACCACGCATCACTAGACATTCTTTCTAGAACCGCAGTACCACACCCTTTAGTTGCACTCCTACCGATGAGATCCTGGACCATAGCCGATGCCGCCTCTATATCCATATTGTTTATTAGCGCCTTCTAAGTTACCTCATTTGTACATTCGTTTATCCTACTTTGAAAAACTATTCGAACTTCGGGTGTCTGTTGATTCTGAATCTTGATTCTCTTTTGTTTCGTTTTTTCTTTTTTGGTTCTCTTTATATCTATTCTTGGCCTAACCTTATTCTGCAGACTAGAAGGTAATTATCAGTATTGCATTCAGAACTCCTTATAACTTTTGTATCTTGTAATAGCTCCCTCAGCCTGAACCAAGTATTTGTAATAAATAAATCATTTTCTAAGTATGAGCTAAGTAATCTTTTTCCGTTATCATTTTCTCTTGGATCCCCTAAAATTATAGAGTGTAATTTCTTTACCCTCACATTGAACTTATATCCCTTAGTAGAACAAGTGTTTCACAATAATCGAAATAACTTATTGTATCATATAAAAAGTCCAAGAGGGCGTCTTTTATTTCCCTTGAATCACCATCAAATAGGGCGAAGCACGGCATGATAAATAATCTCTGATTCACACCCAACAATCTGTGAGACACAAATCCTTGACCCCTGAGATGCTGCTTGCTCTTTTATGCATAATCAAACTAGTCCCATGAGTACATTTGATTTGCTATCTACTTCTGACTAGTTCAAGTCCGCCTTTGAACAAACTATTTTCTATTTTTATAATGCCTGCATACCTTTTTTCTTGTTCCTCTTTAACATTCTGAACAATAGTTGCTATTTAAACTTATATCTAAATTTCGGAGTAATTATTGCATCATTCTTGTGAAATTAAAATTTTGCATTCGTACATACAAAGAAGTTTATTGGTGTGAATGGCACAGTTTTTGAGTTTAGAAGGATTTCAAGATATTGTTTCATTATAAAGGTTACTATTCTCATTTTTGTAGCTATAATTGCACTTCCAATGTGTAGTAGGATGTTATAGGTAATATATTATACTGTTAATTAACTCATTAATGTTTAAAAAGGTCTTCTAATTTCTTCTCTGACACCCTGGATGTAGGGTTAGATGGTGGTCCTTTTTCCCTCCCTTTACCTTTAATAGGTTTTGATGCCTTGTTATTTGGAATGTATTTTCTAAATGCTTTAGTAATATTTTGTTAGTGTAATCGTTCTGTGTAAGCATTTATTTAAAGTTTTTAAATTAACTTATAAGTTATCTTTATCTGTCATGAAGACTTTCGTGGGTTTTCTGTAAACTTCATATCCTGATATGTTATCAGATAGTACGTCCAGGAATGGACACTTTCCGTTTCTTTTCATTTCTATGGTGAACTAGATATTGGGATGTAATCGATTGATTAAATCGGAAATCTTCTGTAGATCATCCAGTCCATGTCTTCAGATGACATTAGTGTCGTCAACGTAACTGAACGAAAATTCCAGTTTAAGCTGAAATTAGTTGACGACTGTGTTTTTTAGATGTTCTATAAAGATATTGGCTATTACATATGAGATTAGAGATCCCATTGCTGCTTTTGAGGATTCTTCATAGAATTGGATATTGAAACAAAAATAAATATTATTGACAACGTATTCTATACTAGGTATGACATCTGCGGGGAAGTTTGCAAAGGATTTAATAATATCCATTGCATTAAATATTGGTACTTTCGCAAAGAGAGACCTTACGTCGAAACTCACTAGGATGTCTTGGGGCTGAACGTAAACCTATTGAATCTTTTTAATAAGGTCAAAATAGTTGTGGACGTGTGTGACAGTTGCTTGCGCTGACGACAGGTCTGAGTGGAATGTTGTTTTTGTGGATTTTCGAGAGTCCGTGAAGTTTTGGAGAGATGGAATTTGTAGGTGGTTATTTAGATATTGTTTTAATGTCAATTTTATAGTCTTTGATGAAGGTTTCTGTTTTTCTGACTATTGTTTGCGCAAGGTCTTTTTTAATTTTTTATATGTATCGTCAGTTAGAAGGTCTACGATTTTGTTGTTGTAGTCTCCTTTATTCATTATTACTGTTGTGTTGCCTTGGTCTGCGGGTAATACTATGATCTTTTTATTCCGATAGATTTCTTTAATTGCTACGACGTATGTCATTCATTTTTTCGGGTCGAAGGGTACATATTGTAAAATCCAAGTATCTCATGATTTCTTTAGCAGGGATTTTAGAGGAAGGTGCTTCAAGATGATGTCCTTTGCACAAGGAGAAGCCTAAAATCAATTAATTGCTCGGAGAATGATTGAAAATGCTTTTTACTGTTTTAGTTATATACAGTCTAATGTAATCCAAATGTAAAATCTAAAGGTGTTTGATAGGAAAAGGTCAAGTTTTTTTCAAGAAAAGCAAACTTGCTCTATATAGAATTCTTTCGAATTTAGATGTACCCAAATGGTTTGTCAGTTGGAAAAATTTTAGGACTACGTTGTTGTCCCTGCATCATTTCGTGAAAGCTAAAGATGTTAGCAGCTTAGCTAGACAAGACCTGAGCTTACTCAAAGTGTTAGTTTTAGTGTTAGTTTTAGTAAGATATGGCGGTTTCAGGTTATTCCCTTCTGATATATACTCTCTAAGATGTCTGTGAGTGGGCAAAGCACGCCACCGTGGAGACTAGTCGCAAATAATTGACCACTTAAGTCTTTTTTTTAACCCGGAAGGACGATAAGCCAAATCGAGTTGGTATTATATCCACTTTCCCTATAGATGTTATCAAGATGTGTTAAAATTTCGATTGCTTCTCTATTTTTCTTCTTGAAAAAATGTTATGTCTTTCTGCGATGATGGTGTGTTGTCTAAGTAAATGTCATGTCTTGTTTCGAAATGATGCTCAGCTAGTGTTGACTATCTCCGACAATAGTGTATATGAATTTTGATATCAGTTTTAAAGAATTTAGTAAATACATTTTCTTTGTTATGAACTTTTCTAGTGAAATGCAAATATCTAAAGAGAAAAAAAGTCATTTTATGAGCTAACGGCTAAAACGCATACTTCTATCAGGAAGTACTAGAATCACTAGAATAAATATACTATTTAGTCTTTTCTCTGCTAGAGAAAAATGAGGGTCGTTTATACTCTGGTTTTTGTCTTGTTAATCATTCCCAATTTTATTGGTGAATATGATAGTATAATATATATAGTTAAAATTGTATCATCAGGGAAACCGCAGAAATTAACCTGGGAAATACATACAATGAAGAACGATAGTTGTAATGACATGTTTTAATACCCCCCACGCATATACGAGGGTGGTGTAAAAAGTTTCCGGTCTGATAAGAAAAAACAACTTTGTTCTATTTTTTTCACATCATTTTACAACATAATCTCCCTCAAGCCTAATACATTTCTCACAACTGTGCTCTAATGCAGTGATGCCATTTTTATAAACCGATTCGTCGAGTCCCTACAAATACTCATTTACGGCATCGAACATTTCCTCGTTGCTCTGAAATTTTTTACCTTCGAGCCATTTTTTAAGATTAGGGAACAGATGATAGTCGCTGGGGTCCAAATCTGGTGAATATGGTGGATGGGGGAAAATTCCAACTTCACAGTGCTTCTCCATGCCCAAATGTCCATGTAAAGTATTACGTACACGCTCAGTTGACATCTTAATAGCTGCAGCTATCTCACTTACCTTTTTCTGCGGCCCTCTATCACAATTTTATGAATTTTTGATCATTTCGGGAGTTGCGACCTCAATGGGGCGTCCTGAACGTGGTTCGTCAGAAGTTCCCGTGCGACCTTTCTTAAGTTCACAAATACACTTTTTACCGTCGAATATGATGGAGAAGAGTCGTATAGCGTGGAATCCCTTTCTTATTCAATTTGAAGTGGTGTTAGGCCTTTTAAATAGAAGTATTTAATGATCGTATGCTTCTCTAATTTTTCCATTTTTGCACAAACAATCGAGGTACATACACCAGTACAATAAGTTACGTAACCCAAAATTCTTTAAAAACAGGAGAAGTTAAATACTTTGCATATATAACAAAATAGTTCAATTTTCAAGCAACTAAGGTTTTCTCCAAATTATGTGAATGTTTAACCAACAAAGACAAATTTTTAACAAAAAAGTTAATTTTTTAGGAAACAGATTCATCAAAAACGAAATAGCTTCTTTTTCAGCCTATCGCCTTTCCAAGTTAACATTAAATTTAAATCTGTCATCTGGTTAGTTTCCGACCCCATCTATCGTAAGTGTCACCAAAAATAATTCCTACAACACCAAATAAAAAGTTTTTTGAAGTTTTCTCAGTCAAAATTGAAAATCGTTTTAAAAAAATGATGTTTTGTAACTTTTAAGATTTTTGCTACAACGCTCCTAGGTCATGATACGAGTTGAAGTCGTTATACAAAATTCTAAAAATTTCTCCTTTTTGAAACGATTCTCGCGTGATATATCCCCCTAAAAAAGTCTAAAATACATGTGCCAAGAGCTAATTGATGTCAAATTTCGTGACCTTGTTTGCAAAAAAAATGTATAGCTTTATCTCCGATCGTGCTATCGTCTTTCAAAGTGATCATTGGTTTATAGTGCTGCTCGCACTAACCTTGTAGATAAGCTCTGACAATGAGGTTGGTAAATATGCTTGGAAAAAATTATGCGCGTTTGTACTTCAGTATTTATCTTCTCAATCATTCTCAATTCCATTAGTAAATATAGCAGCAAAATAATGCAATATTTTTCAAAGATATTATGTACTAATTCTGAAGTAAAGATATTATTTTTCATCAATTATTTAAAATATATTTTTTTTTATATACAATCGTCTCATAATATTGCCATACGAGATTTGTGAAATTCCAACGTACTATGAATCATAGCAATCGCCTCCTTCTTGTTGCAGACTTGAGTTTGCAGTTTGAATGTTTACCAAATGGCGAACCCATTCCTGGTGTTCTACGTGGCAGAGCTCCGAGTTCTTCTTCAGATTATTCTTCCGAATGTAATAATTCATTTATGAGACCTCTTCCGCCTGTTGAACCCGCTCTTCGTCAAAGGTCTAGGTCTCCAACTGCAAGGCTTCAACCTTCTACAAAGTCCATTGCTCCTTCTATAAGGCTTCCTTCTGCTGACGGGAATGGATGTGGACTTGAAGAACTACAATTTATTCGGTTAATTCCCTATTCGAAGTCACACCAGATATTCGAACTACGAAGATACACTTTTTCTGCTGATAAGCCACTCACACTAAGAATAAGAAATAATATCTATGGGCCTATGCCAACTCAGGAACAAATTGTTTTATCAACATCCGATGGTGATATCTTTGCAATACTGGAGAATCATGATGTTCTTGCTGGAATGTATACATATCAAAATTTATGTAAAAGACGGGCAAAAATAAATATGGTAAGCGGCCGAGTTTCCGTAATGACCCGGCAAGAAATCACTGACACTCCAGTAGGTGCCCGTCGCTCAGTCTCAAGGTGTTTTATAGTGTCTCAAGTAAACCGCAATCCTGTATAAGAATAATTTTAAAAGATGCTAAAAATAAAACACAATGATTGTAAACTGAAGTTGGATCAAAATTTTTCTTGTAGTCTGAGAGTATTCTTCCTTCTGCTGACCCTCCTCTTTGCGACAGGTCCAGGTCTCCAACTGCCAAATCTCCACATCGTGTCAGCTATAGGTCTCCTCCTGCCAGGTCCATGGATTCTGTCACAAGTCTGAACAAATTTGTGGGTCCGTTGCGTATTTTGGGTGCAATAGGTTTTAGGCTTATATACACTTTCACACAATCGCTTTTAAACTTCAAACAACAAAATGTAAATTTGCAGAATCTCGCGCTTCGCGCTCGATAATAGGTCACGTTTCTCATCGCGCTTGGATATTTATTCTTTGCGTTTGAAATGTTTAAATAAAACTTCATCAAAAATATCTTTTTTAGATTACAATCTCTATATCCGTCTTCATATACTGAATTTTCTATTTAATTAAGTATAGTTAAAGATTAAGTTTCTCTAAGCTCTGGATGCTTTGAGATACACATTCTCCTCATGACACTCGCCCTTTGCGCTCGATTTTCGACAGACATTTGTGAATGTATATTTTCTGAACCACCTTAAAATAAATGAAAAACTACAATCCTTTTTTTAAACCTTTTTTTTACCTCGCGTTATTATGCTAAGGGTAGGATTTTTGTTTTTATAATATTTTACATGGATTAAGAAAAATATCCTACAAATCTTCTTTTAGATTTAAAAGACATGTTGTAGTATTTTTCAAAGGCTATAATTTATCGTTAAGACTTTTTTTTTTCGTATTTTGCGTCGTTTGATTCATAATTAGAATGCTGTGGTATTAAATTTCGGACAATTCTAGTATTTTCTTAATCATAAATAACGAATAAAACAAAACAAAAAGTAAGCGTCCTATCAGGAACTGATTATTAACGAATTTCTAGATCTTTTTTGGATTACAATTTTTGTTAATTTATCTTTTTTCGTATACTGCATAGTTTGAACAAAAAATAATACTTAAATTAAGTAATTGATTTTAAGAATTTTGAAAATTCCATAACTCTGAGAATCTTTTTTTTTATGGAAGAAAGTAATTAAGGTAAACTATTTGGCTTCTGAGTACTATGAATAGCCGTACATAAAATTTTTGTTTCGATTTCCTCGAAATCTGTTCAAGTTTATTTGAAGGCAATCTTCGACACTGGACTGAAAGTAAGAGGTTCGTGTATAAAACAATGGCCCTAAAATCTTTTTTGACCTAAAAAAACTGTGCCGAATATTGATTTGATCTGTTCATTTTTTCGAGTTATCGTGCTCGGACGGACAGCCGGACAGACAGGCGCAATTGTAAAAACTTGATTTTCGGATTCAGTGGACCTCGAAACGTGGAGATCCTTTGAAAAGCTGTGGTGTCAAATTTCATACAATTCTAATACTTTCTCAATCGTAAATGATGAGAATGTACTTATTAGATTTTAATTGGAAATTACAAATTCAAATTCATCAATATTTAAGTATACCGCTTTGATAGTGTTTTAATCTTCTTTTTTTAATACAAGGAATTTATTATACGTAAACCTAGTTTGTGATACTAGTTTAAAGAAATTGATTAAACTCATTTTTTCCGAGAAACTGGATTATGGTGAGTAAATAGCTTAGAAAGATCAGCTTAGTACAGCTCATAATTTGTATGATAATTTGTATAATTGCGACATAAATATTTAGTAAAAAAATAATGTTATTAAATGATTTGATGAAACACTGATCACGAACTTTTCATGGCTCACATAGAAACTTCAATTACATAAAAGTCTTCGCTGAAAAATATTCGTCAAACAGTGATTTTGTGTTAAATCTTTACACATTATTAAAGTCTCTGAGCTTCTTAAGGGAAAATAATTATACACGTGTGATAGTTTATCTTTCAACAAATTAATTACGAGATACTTATTAAAATTTATAACGTTACCAAGCCCAAGAATTAGGAAAATACGCAATTTATGATCGGGAAATAGTTACTCTTAATTCCATTGGTATGTAAAAAACAAATAATTACCATTTTTTATTTTTTTTTCTATAGTGAGTATGTAAAAGTATCTATAATACGTAAATGAATTTTAAATACTTTGTCAACTTTATAATTATTGACATCAGTTTTTTGCTCGAAAATATTTTTCACTCGAAACTATTACCTATGTTTTGGTGATGTTTCTACCTACTCAATTTTTTCTGAACTTGATGAAGGTGCTGTATGAGTACCGAAACGTTGGTGAATATAATACATAAATGCTTTTTTGTTGTGATATCATAATAATAAGAACAAGACTAAAGAAATTTAAAAAAAAAGAAGAAAGGGGATTTAGTAGGTTGCCTTCTGATTTTCTTTCTACTTTTCGATATTTCTCAAAAAAATTGTTTTTTTCTTTTTCAGGAAAAAAATATTTTTTCTCTATTACAATAGGAGCATTTTACGTTGTTTTTCCATATTTGGTCGTGGGATTCATGGCTTTATTCATAAATTTTAATTATAAAAATTTTTCTTGTCTTCTCACATTGATATCAACTGCTATGTCGCCCAAAAAGAGGGACTTTATGGCAAATTTTGGGATGAATTGTAAACACGCGAATTATGAAGGTAACCCTCGTACAAATAAAAATTGATAACAGAAGAGTTAATCATTAATAAACAGTTTGAAACTTTAAATCATGGTTCGAGCTAGAAAATATTCTACACGTATGGAAAATTGTTTCCAATGTCTGGAAGAAAAATTTACAAAAAAGTTTACCATACCAGAATTTTTTTCTATTGAGCATCACTAAAATGTAGGCTCTTTCCCTTTTGACGCATGCCCTTTCATAAGATATTCTGTAGAATAAAAGAAGAATCATAACTACTTTAGCAAGCGCCTCCAAACAATTGCTCTCTTGCAGATGGGACCCTCACGAAAAAATGTTATGCGATAATCTGCCTTGAAAATAATTATATAAAAATACTAGAGAAATGAATTTAAAACGCAGACAGACTACAAAGGAACCGTTTATTTGAGACCGCTTCTTATTCTGCACAAATCAACTTTGGTGAAAAATATCTGTATGTTCACTTAATGTCTTTTAAATGACTTAAATTTGGAATGCCCTAAAATAAATGGAATACGTAGGCATCCTTTTAACCTGCTGAAATTGATAGAAATCCTAGAAATTACAAATTGATTTATTCCCAAGAATTTTCTATAAATTGGTTGAAAATCCTTTAAATCCTTTCAAATATTCAGAAATCATAAAAATATAATACAATGAGTAATAATTATTTAAAATAATTTATTTTTTAAATTAGAATTGAGCCACCATGAGCCATAGATTATTGAGGGACGGTTTTAAAACACCAAATTATCTTCCTTTAGTGTGAAGCTTAATCAATCAATTTAATTTTTGCAGCAGAAAATTTTTCACCTGAAATCGATGCTATTTCGAAGACAGAGAAACTCTTTTTCTTATTTTCAATTTACCTTCGACTGACAATATTGTCACAAGGAGTTGATGAAATGCACTGAAACCGCGTTTATATCCGCCGCCCGAGAACGTAAACATTCACTAACCTCTTCCCGGAAGGGCATCCCACCACCGTTCTTCAGCGGAGGGAAAATTTCCACGCTGCGTGCTGATTGGCTTGCTTGTCACGTGGTTCTGCGAGGTGGAGGATGCCTTCTCCTAGGATCCTACTCCTGTTATTCTTCGTGGCGGAACTGCTAGTTCTCCGGAAAGAAATAATTCACTGGAGAGGTCATTTATTCCTGCCGAGCCTCTTCTTCGTGCCAGGTCTAGGTCTCCCGCTGCCAGGTCCATGACTCCTCCTGCAAGGCTTCCTTCAGCTGATGGAAAGGGATGTGAAATAGAATACCTTGAATTTATTTGGCTCATGCCCAATTCGAATCCGCACCGGATATTCGAACTTCGAAGATACACTTTTCCCCCAATTAAAAGACTTAAAGGGCAAATAGGAATGTCTGTCTATACGCCTATACCAATCCAAGATCAAATTGTATTCACAACGTCCGACGGTGACGTCTTTGCTACATTGGGTAATCATGATGTTCTTGCTGGGATTCATAAATATGATTCTCGCCTTCACTATAAGCAACGGGCGAAAATAAATATCGCAAGCAATAATGTTACAGCATTAGCCAAAGAAGAAGTTGTTAACACTCCGGTAAGTGGCTGCCGCAGCGTCTCAGGTTGGTTTATGATTAGCAATATAAACTGCAAACCTCTACATCACTAATTAAAAAAAATGCAAAATTTGTGACACCTAGACATTTTTTGAGGGTTTTTAAAGTCGTTAACTCCATAGAAATCCCAGAAAATTAACTTGGATTTATTCCGAAGAATTCTCTAGAAATTTGTTGACAACCCTTAAAATCCCTTAAAATCTTTGAAAATCGAAAACATCCATTACAATAAGTAGAAATTATATAAAATCATTAAGGTATTCTGTAATTATTTTAAAATAATTTCTTACCCTTATAGCATACTAAAAAAGCATGTGGTTTTTGTTATTTTGAAATAAAGATTTCCTTGTCATTTGTTAAAGAAAAAAACTTTTGAATATTTTTAGACCTAAACCCTGTTTTATACCCTCAAAATATCCCAATGCGTTAAGTTACAAAAAATGCTTGAATTTTTAATTTTACTAGCTTACGCTAGTTTCATCTATAATCTCCGACAATAAATTTAAAGAATTCAGTAAATACATTTTTTTGTCATTACACTGACTGATGAAGTGTAAATATCTCAGAACCAAAAGCTAATCTGTGAGGTAATTATAATGAAGCCTGCTTTTATTTTCTATTACTTTAGATAAGAGATTCTGCGAAATAAAACAATTTTCTATTAAGAGACCGTACTTAAATTACGCAACAGCTGAAATGGGGGGGGGGGGGTCGAGACAGTTTTGTAACATTTGTTACGGAAGGGGGGAGGGAGTCCTTCACTCATGTACGTAATTTTTACAATTTAGTAAAAACTTTTTCCTCAAGATTACATTTTTAGCTGTAAATTTTATTATTTTGTTGCAATTAATTAAAAAATTTTCTTAAAAAGGCTTCCTTTTTAAATTAAAAATTCAAATCTTTTCGTGTAATCTTTTGTTTAAAATTCATATTTTCATGCTGCTAAGTCAATTGAAATCTTTTTTAGATGATAATTATTTTTTCTGAAAATTTGTCTTTTTGATTTAAAACTTTGTATTTTTTAGTAGAAATGTTGCATCCACTATTTAATAGGAAATTAACTTATAGTTTACAATTCGTATTACCCTCAGGAGAAATTTTATCTTTCCTGGATAAAAATGCAACTATATGGTAGAAAATTCAACCATTTTTTCAACAATCATAATTTTTGGTTAAAAATTCTGCTGTTTTGTTGAAAATTAAAATATTTCGTAAAAAGTTCAGTTTTTGTTTAAATTTTATATTTTGGTGTTGAAAAAGGAAGTGAAGCCTTTTCTCGATGAAAATTCAATTATTTTTTGGATTTTTTTATGCAACTGTTTTCCTAAAAAATTAAACTATTTTGTTAAAAAGTCATACTCGTTTGATATAAATTCTACTGTTTGGTCGAAAACTTAACTATTATGTAGAAAATTAAATTTTTTTAAATTTATATTTGGTGTTAAAAAATGAACTGAAATATTTTCTGGATGAAAGTTCAACTTAAAAAAAATCGTCATTTTTTAAGTAAAAATTCATCTGTTTGACAACGCGTTTCAATTTCCTTGGATAAAAATGCAACTAATTCGAGGAAAATTAAACTATTTTCAGGAAAATTCGTCCTTTTCGGTTGAAAAATTACTTTCTTCGGATTGTAAATTAAATTTTTTCCGGAGAAACTTTTGTTCAAAAATTCATATTCTGATCTTGAAAAGTCACCTGGAATCTTTTTTGGATAAAAATTTAACTATTTAAAAAAAATTAATATAAATTTATCCGTTTTAAGTTAAATTTCACCTTTTTTGACAAAAATGCAAATATTTGATAAAGAATTAAACAATTTTTGTTCAAGATCATCCTTTTGGTTAAAACTTTGTGTTATGGATTGAAAACTTCATTTTTTTCGTATAAACTTATTTATTCATTATTTATTTATTAAATTAATCAATTATTTTACATTAATTACTATTATTTATTTACACATAATACTTTGATATTACCTGATTACTTGATAAGATTTTATTTTTGGCGCAGGGGAACTGTATTATAAATCGAATCTAAGACTCGCTGCAGCCCGCGCGCGAGTCGCCTAGCCGCTATCGAATTGAAACTTTAATAATTTCTTTAATATTAATTCGATTGGGCTACAATTTACCAGAAAACTTCTTTGTACTGTTATTAACAACTTTCTCGATGGAAGTTTTTTGTTGCTAAAAATTCGCTGGATAAACAAAACCCTGAAATTAGATAAGTCCAATAAGCGCCACGCATCAGAAAAAAATGTTCAACCATTTTTTTAAAATAAATTTTTGAATTACTTTTGCTCTATATGTCGGAAGGAATCTCGAACTAAATTTTCTGAAAATCTTATTAAAAAATCCTAAAAATTGATTTTGTCAAAAAATCCAGTTTTTTTGGCTTCAATTAAAAAAACCTAAAACCTTCTTCTCGGTGGGAAAGAGATTCGCAATGAAAGTCTACACAGAGATAAAAAAACGGCTGCGGTCACCGCGACTCACGGTGCTGATTCGCGTCGCGGGAAAAAGTTGCTTAAAAATTCTCGAGAATGTGTGAAAATGACGTGTTCATGGTGACCACGTGAGTGCTTCACAGCGGTCATGCGCGTGAATCACAGTTCGGACTTTTACGCCAGCCACCACTGTGATCACAGTCTTCAGAACTATTTTCACGCGCAACAGGAGTGTGATGTCGCAGCCATCAAAGCCGTTTTTATCACAGTTTTGGCGACCGTTAAGGCTTTATGCATCAGCTGCTCTTAACACTGTAAACCGATTGATTGACGTCGTTTTGCGTCTGGTCATAGAATGATGGTAAGTGATCTACTTATTATCATAATTTGAATAAACAATAATATGTCAATAATATTTGAACGATGTAAATGTTCATTCATGAATTTTATTTTTATTTTCTGATGCTCAATGTTGGAAAATATTTGAAGGGTACAGTCCAAAAGATGCTAAGGGACATTTTTATGAAAATAGGTTTATTGGCCCGCAAATTATTTTAAAACCGATTACACATCTCGGTAAAAGCATTTGCTGGAAATCACATTTTTAGTATAGTAATACGAATTAGGTATGCCACAGGGTGTCACAGGACATGTTGTAATTAACCCCAATCCATTGTTGGTTCAATTTTTGTAATTTTGTGACATTTTACGCGCATGATCGTCGTGAAGCACTCGCGTGGCCACCGTGAACACGTCACTTTCGAGAGTTTTTTAGCACTTTTTTCCCGTCGCGCGCATCAACACCGTGAGTCGCGGTGACCGCAGCCGTTTTGTTCTCTCCGTATACATCTAGATATAGTCTTTAGAAATACAAATTCGAAAATATTTTGAAAGCCTCCAGGGGTCTTCCCAGTCCCGGCGAAATAAGTTGATGGGCCCTTATTCGATCCGATAGCTCAATTATGACGTAAATTTTCATTTTTCGAATAAAGTTATTAAATTATAATCCCTTGTTCACAACCAAAATTTGTAGATTTTAAGAATCCTGCAAATTTTGAATAAAAAAAACGCAAATAAAGATTGCATTTTGTGATAAAACACCAACAGTAAAGTGCTCATGGCGTGAAAATGTATTGTGCTTTAAACCTTTTTTATGAGTACCATTTGGAGGCAAATTATTCTTTTTCATATAAAAAGAAAGTGAAACAATATTTATCCGCATTGATATTTTCCAAAAAATAATTAACTGCAGAAAAAAATGTAAACGTGTTGCACATAAATGGCAATTTCTAGAATAACTAATTTCGCGTTTGTTCAACTATTATGCATCTCTTAAATATTTTTGGCAGACACACATAAACCAAACATCTGAAAAACATCCATTGTTAGATAACTTATAATGAAATTTTAATGACATGAAAGTCTTTACTAGAAAAAGTTTGTCAAAGAGTGATTGTTTATTTACTCTTTACACATCACTAAAATATCTGAGATTCTCAAGGTGAAATAATTATACACGAGCGAGATTATAACTTCTTTAAAGTAAGATACGGGATATTTCAATTAAAACTTTCCACGCCATTATGCGCGAAAATGTTCTATTTACGATATTTATGCTCGGGAAGGGGAAAACACTAATATTTCAGAATAGTTTATTATATAAAACATTACTATTTTCATTAGTAACGCTGCTCACAAAACTCTGCGTGAATAAATTTTTTCTAAACTTTAAAAACATGACTCTTTATGCTCTGCTTTTAACCCTGGAAGTTATTCTTAATTATATTGGTATGTAAAGAACCAATTAATATTATTTTCAAATATTTTTTATGGTAAGAATGTTGGAACGTCTATTATATGTGAATGAATATTAAGTACGATGTCGATTTTCCTCCTAAAAACTTTTTAAATATTTTTTGAAACGTATCTTATTGATTTGGCGTGACTTTTTTCTTCCATAATAATAATTTTAAATTTTGCTTGTAATTTTGAAATTTTGTATCTAAAAGTTTCACAATACCCTTCTATCATTATGTCAATAAAGTTGAAGATGCTATACATACTTATTCTTCTTCTAAATTTTCCAGAAGCATAGGTTTCTAATTTATAAGCATAAAAGTGTTTAGATAGGTTTAGTAATTACTTGGCAAACTTTGATTTTACAATTTATGTTCATATTTAAGTATAACTTATAATTCAAAAAGATATTTGCATTTTTTTTAGCGGCGAACCACTATCGCCAATTATTGATAGGACTTTTAATTATTGAAATGCCCCAACTTTAAAAGTTATGTATTCCGATTGCCTTCAAATTTTCAGAATTTGTATGCCTATATGCTAGTAGTATACCCACCAATTTATAGACTTTTACGACTATCCCTCATCGAACTACAGGAGGTGAAATTTGCATCCCTTGGCAAAGCGGGTATTTTCAAATGGTGATAATTTCCTTTCTACAAATGAGAATTTAATTTTCTATGCCTGATTCCTGAAGGGTTTTTCATCTTCTATCATTTTATGACATCTATTGCTTTTAATTTTTAAAAACAAATTGCCATTTAAAATGTTTCAACATTTTCTACTCGATGCACCGACTGACGTTGATTTGTTCAAATTCTATTCATTCAAATATATTTTTCATTGGTACAGAAACTTTCCAAAAGTAATTTCGACGCTTCTTAATGCATCGAAAAATTTTGCATATAGTTATAAACAAATTAAGGGACAGAAGTATTTTTTAAGAGAGCGTTCTCCCCTCGCCCCTCCATAATGTTTTTGTTGGAGGTTTTGCTGTATATTTTCATCATTGCTGTCACATTAAAAAGTCTTGCGAAAGGCGTAAATCAATTAACAATAGTTTAAACTATTCATATAAACAAATTATACAGGATTCGTCCTTTTTTGGCTTCATTTGTCTCGTATTGTACCAAGAAACAAAAGCCAATCAAATAGACTGTCATTTGTTTCTTGGCCTCAAGAAAAATGTTGTACTGCGTTACTCTACTCTGACTATCGTCTATTGAAAGGTAAAAGCAGCAAATTTGTAGTGTTTAGAATTTTTCTGTGTGTGTTTTCTGTGATTTCTTGTGTTGAGTTTTTGTTTTTTAGTTGTATACATTTATAAATTGTTTATCCTTCTTTTCTGTGGTGTTTGTTGATTTAGTTTAGGTTATAAGTGCGTTTCCAAGTCTCTTTGCGAATCGCTGCTTTCGAAGCAAAGCAAAATCTATGTCTGATGTCTTTTGTTTTTCGGCTATAAACGAGACCAAGTTTAATCCAGTCAAAGAAAGGACGAATCCTGTATAATTTGTTTATATAAAAGTTTAAACTATTGTTAATTGATTTAAGCCTATCACAAGTCTGTTATATGTTTCCTAATTTGTTTATAACTATATGAAAAAGTTCTCGATGCATTTAGTACTGCTGAAATTAATTTTTGGAAAGTTTCTGTGCCAATGAAAAGTATGTTTGAATGAATCGAATTTGAACGGAACGTCAGTCGGTGTAACGACTGGACTGGCCAACCTGTCCGAGTGTGCGAGGAAGGGATTCGCTCGGATATCTTCGGTTAACTACATAACTATTTTCAAATTAATCTGCTATATCGTCAGAGGTGGTACCTTACCGACAGTAGATCAAACCTCCAAACTATGAAGGCAGAAAATCTACACAATATCGATCAAGTTAAGAAGCTTCCATAACAGAAAATGCTTAACGTCTTAATCAGACTAGATGGAAAATAATATTTTCAAATTAAAATTATTTCTTGAAAAAAAGATCCCACTCTTTCTTCACTCCATTGGGAATCGAACCACAAAACTTATGATTTCCGGTCAGGTGCTTTCCCAATTAAGCTATTAGAGGGATCAGAATAAGAATTTTTAAGGCCATGTGATGAGTGGGTCACGTGACCAGATTCTTACCTTACTGACACTTTTTTTATTTTCTAACTTAATTTCATTAAGGATTCTTAACTTGATTGATATTGCCATGTGACAAATATAACAGCTGATCAAGTCAGCCCTGAGGTCAATATTTTTTACCCATATTGAAAAATAAAAGTTAAAATAACGCGGAAATTCTTTTCGGGAAATGTTATTAAATATTAAAGGATCGTTTGTGCCATTGCAAAGAGTTGGGGGAAGAAAAAAGTTTATTTATGAAAATAATTATTATCGACGGACACATTAAGACTTTACAGCAGAAGTTTGACTTCTAGCTTTCTCTGTCGGTAATCATGCAATTTGTTTTACCCATAGACCCATAGAAGTTCAAAGTTGTCTAATCGCTGCGATAGTGCTGCTTTGAGATTTTTTTTATAAAAATTAAAAACAATAGATTTCACAGAATGAAAGAGCATGAAAACCCCTTCAGGAATCATTCATAGAAAATTCAATTCTCATTTGAAAAGTTGAAGGCAATCGGACGACATTACTTTTAAAGTTTGGGCAGTTCAGGAATATAGTGCGCCTTATACGAAATAAAATGGAACAATTTAATTACATTTTTACTCATTTAAAGATTTTTTTAACACTTTAAAAATCATAAAACATTTGTCTTTTCGCAGAGATATCATCAGGGATGCCACCCAAAGAAAGGGACTTTCTGACAAATTTTGGGATGAACAGTGAATCCGTGAATTATCAAGGTAACCGTAGTACAAAACAAGTTGATAGCGGCAAGGTGAAATAATAAGCAGTTTAAAACTTTCAATAATCTTTGAAAATAGAAAATATTCTATGTGCATGAATCCTTCTTCGAAATGTTTTGAAGAAAAATATTCTAAAACGTATACTATACCGAAATTTCATTGTATTATTATGCGCCGTTTTTGTGGGTCCTTTCCAAGTTGAAGCATGTCGTTTATTAAGATATTTCTGCAAAATTTCTATATAATATTGCAGGAAATTTTGGATAAGCCTATAACGTCTTTTGCGAAATAAATTTCCTATAATGTTTCGCTTACAAACGAAATTCGCCAGAGAAAATCATTATGTAGAAAACTATTGTAGTATAATCTACATTAAAAGAAATAATACACTAATATTAAAGGAATAAATATAAAAAGTAGACAAACTACAAAGAAAAGGTTTATTTTGTACCACTACTCATTTTGCAAAGATAAGCTTTTCGTGAAAAGCGTCTGTTTATTCACTTGATAAATCTTCACATTTTTTAAAATTTCATTTAAAGTCGCTCAAATTCATAGAAATCCTAGAAAATAAACTTTGTTTTTTTCCCAAGAAGTGTCTAGAAATTAGTTGACAACCCTTAAAATCTCTTGAAATAATTCAAACTTCCTGTCCTTATTTTGAAATGACTTCTCACCATAATAGCGTAATAAAAAAAGCTTTTATGGTTTTAGTTTTTTGAAAAAGTCTCTTTCCTTGTAATTTCTTAAAGGACAAACTTTCTAAATTTTTGAATCTTAAATAAAATTTTAGATATAGGACACGACCATCAAATTATCCAAAGGCGTTAAATTTCAAAAAGTCTTCAAATTTGGATTTTGCTGGCTCACGCCAGCCTCTTATATATATAATAAGTTTTTGTTATCAAACTGGCAAATGAAATGTATATATCTCAGAAGGAAAGATCGTTGTTTGAGATAAGGATTATAGAATATACATATTATATAATGAAGATTGCTTTTCTCTTCTATTACTTTAGATAATCGATACCACGAAATAAAACTATTTTCTAGTATTATTCATTTTCTATTTTAATTTATTAAGTGACTACATATTTTCAAGAAACCTCCTAATTCAGAAGCTTAAAAAAATAATACTCTATTTTAAAAAAACTAGTTTTTACAACAGCGTCTGTCTTTGTATACCGGATAACATTTGAAGGACTAGTAGGATTCGAAACACGTGATGAAAATGCGTTCTTTCTTATTCTTATGTACCCTTGCCTCAAAATATTGCTACAGGGTATTTATGCAATACAAAGTTGTTTTAAACAATTTTAATCGCCTCTTTCTTATTGCAGAGTTAAATTCACAATTTCAGTATTTGCAGAGGGACGGCCATACTCCTGTTATTCCTTGTGGCCAATCTTTCAGTTCTTCTAAGATAAATAATTCACACAAGAGGTCACCTACTCCAGCCGAGCCGTCTCATCGTGCCAGTTCTAGGTCTGCTCTTGTCAGATCCAGGTCACCTTCTGCCGAGCTTTCTCTGCGTGCCAGGTCTCCTGCTGCCAGGTACATGGCTCCTCCTATGAAGATACCTTCTCCTGACGGATTGGGATGTGGCCTTGAAGAATTAAGATTCATTCGGCTTATTCCTTATGCGAATCGAAACCGGATATTTGAACTTCAAAAATACACTTTTCCGCCAATTAAAGAGCTTAAAAGGCAAATAGGGACATCTGTGTTTTCTCCTATGCCAACCCAAGAACAAATTGTATTAGCAATGTCCGACGGTGACGTCTTTGCTATATTGGAGAATCATGATGTTCTTGCTGGAATTTATAAATATGATTCTCGCTTGCACTGTAAGCGACGGACAAAAATAAATATGGCAAGCAATAAGGTGACAGCATTGACCAAAGAAGAAGTCGCTGAAACTCCAGTAGGTGCCCGCCGCAGAATCTATGGATGTTTTAAGGTGCGCAATGTAAACTGCTAACCTCTACACCATTAATTAAAAAAATGTAAAAGAGCGATTCCAGGTCAAGTAATTTGAAGAATTTCATGTATTATCAATAATTTTTTTGGTATGCAGGTGAGCGGGTAAGAAACTACCTTCCTTACAAAGACTAGAGTTTCCGAACCCTCGGGTTTGTAAAGTAGTCTCATACCTGCTCTCCTGCATACCGCCATTTTCACAATGCTATTTTCGATGCTCGTATCGTGAAAAAAGATTTCTTAATCAATATTTGATTTTCTGTAAATTTGTTTATAGATAGTTCGCAATATGCTCTAGAAGCTATGTAAATGATGTGCAAAAGCCTCAGCCTAATTTCTTAATTATATTTCGAAAACTGAAAGAGATCTCATATTTATAGTAAAAGGGCTTTCAGAAAACATTGTACGCTTTCTCAACAAACAAACATAAATAAATAAAAATAAAGAAAATCTGAAATATATGTTCTTCAAAACATCAAGTTAAATATTTGTTTTAAAAAAAATTTAAAGGTTTTCAATTTTTTGTTTTAAATATTTTTTCAATACTGCTTCTTATTATGAATAAGCTTAGAAAATTTCATCTCAATATAATTAAAATCACCAAAGTTCTAAAAATGAAACAAAGGACCAAAGTTTCCTATTTCGAGTACCTGCTAAGTTTTTGGATATTTCAAAAATTATTATAGGATTTTTCATTCAAGATGTAAAAAAATCGAAGGCTAGCATTTTTATGAAAATGATTAACAATACATTAGATTCTTCAGATGACTTGACACGTAATTTTCCAAAACTAAAATATAATGTAATCTATGTAACTCGTAATTACATTAAAAAGTCTTTGTCTTATGATTCTTGAGGCTTATACTTTTGTCAAAGTCCCAGCCAGTTTTCATCATTAATTGCATATCTATGTTTTTATCTCTTTTTTCTAATTCGATGAATTTGTTATATGCCTAATGTCAACTTTCTGATACAAATTTTAATAAATTGAGTTACTAAAATTTTTTGCCAAATCAATAAATTGAGTATAATTATAAGTCAAGTTTATTGCGCAATAATATGAACTCTAATCGGAAATAATTCACACAGCCCCAATTTTCGAATAAAAAATCTATAATATAACAAACAAACAATTGAAATATTTCGTGGAATAGTGAGTTTGGTAGCATGACGTCACGGACATCAGAAAATAGATTGTACGCTTTAAAAATTTTCCTATTCTGACATTTAAGTGTTACTTTTACGCTTAGAATGTTTTCTAGAAAAGTTGTGCGCATTCCCATGACGTCACGCTAAAATCTCTTTCAACGTCAATTACGAAGATGTGATAATCAATTAGAAGCAGGGACAACCAAAAAAGAAAAGTTGTTAAAAATTTCCGAGTGTGTCTTGAATTTTTCGGAAGTCATAGGTATATTCAACGCCCGTAAAACATCGATTGTTAGATAACTAATTGTATATTTACTATTTACTCATTATTAAAGTCTCGGAGATACTCAAGGTAAAATATGTGTGAGAGCTTATCTTCTATCAAATAAATTAGGTGATACTAATTAACATTTTACACGTGGCCAAGCTCAAAAATTAGGTTTATCACACACTTAACAAGTCAAAGCTGCTGACCATCAGGCAGCATATTATTGAGAGAATACGGATACTATCTGACGCTAAGAGAAGTCTAGAGCGGAGGGACAGGTGGGTCAGAGAAAATCAACAGTTTCTCTCTGACCCACCTCGACTCTTCCAAGACCCTCCAGTTACTGTAGAACACCCACCCAAACCAGAGGAGGTCGAAGTGTTTTGGAGAGAAGTCTACGAAGTTCAGCATAGACTGGACGAAGACTCAGAAAATATAAATAGCTTCAAG